>NC_051065.1:86117993-86135307 GCF_004664715.2 Peromyscus leucopus | reverse complement strand
AGGATGGTTAATGTAGATTACATTCTTTGTGTGACACTGGTGCCACAGCCTACATAGCTTTCTCTATTAGTGAGTGCTGGGAGATCTTTCCATCCTCTTTTTCTTCAACTTAATTATTCAATGTCCCTGTGATTCCATTGTAGGCAGCTTTAACTTTCTTGTTTAAACTTGGTTCCTAGGTATTTTGCTTTGAGGTTAGAAATGGAATTTGCCCCTGATTTCCTTTTTAGTGCATTTTTACTATTACATACAAATGCTACTGATTGTTGTATGTTCACTTTGTATCCTGCTCTTTGTTTATATCCTGCTCTTTGCTGAAAGTATTTCAGGTCTAAGAGTGTTCTGGGAGTATTGAGAGACGTTCTAAGTAAAGAACACATTATGTGTGAATGTTTGTAATTTGATTTCTTCATTTACTATTTATATTCTTTCATTTCTGCTCTTGCCTTCTTTCTGTGACTGAGATTTGAGCATTACATTGAATAAGAGTGAGAGTGAGCATCCATTTCTCATTTCAGATTTTGAGAAGCAGTTTTCTGGTTTATAATAATTTGTCCACTTAGTACAATTATAATGTTATTTTTATCATTAATAATCTTTGTTTTTGTTTATTGTTCTTTTGCTTGTCAGTATAAATTTTCAGAAACCCACTTTGTTTCCTTGATTTTGTTTATTAATCATTGTAAACTGGCTTGTCAACCAACTACAACACAGTCTTGTAGACACACAGTAAAAATGGTTTGGCTCAGAATCGCCCCGATCTGTCACTATCCATGCTCTACACCTCTGCCCTAACCAGGTTCCTGTTTCTGGATCAGTAATGTAGCTCCAGGATAGGGAACTAGATCTATGCTTCTTGAGCTGGCACCCATGCAGCTCTTTTAGGAGCTCTATCAAGATGTTCCAGATGCATGAAGTTGCAGAAGCCTCTCTTGCAAGCTCCCATTTCCCACTGGAGGCACCAGGCTTTTTAAAAGTTATTCTTTCTGAGACAGCTGTTTATTGATCAGAAGCTCATTAAACCTAAGGTAATTTAGCTTCACCAGCTCTCAGCTCTTTCAAGGAGAAATGTGGCATACATGTTCTGACAAGGTGGTCCCCCTTGGTGTTGCAAATCTCCATCTCCTCAACATCCCAGAACTTTTGTTCCAACTCAGTCAAGATTTCATCAAAGAACCCATCACAGTGCTCCTGTGTCTCCACATCATTCACAGAACAGTGTGAGCTATCAGCTGTCTGTGCACTGTTTGCAGAATTTTTTGATATTTTCAATGAAGATGACGCAGCAAAATGTCAGTTTTTGAGCAGCTAAGAACATCTATCTCCTTGAAGACATGCTCCAAAATTGAAAGCAGATGAAAAGTTAACTTTGTCTGTCTTGGATGGAAACCAAGTGTTCCACCTTCTTCCAACAGAAGTGCAAACATAGCTTCAAGATGCCACCAACTATGTCCTATATTCTTTATTATATACAGTAACGATCCTTCTATTACTAATCCCTTCAGGGATTTTATTACGACTTTAGACGAGTTTTCTGCACTCATGGAAAAGATGATAGGATTTCAGCTTCTTAAGCACTTTGTGCTGACCTACAATTAGTGATTTTGTATGAAAGCAGACCAACCTTTCACACCAGAAACGAAACCAACTTGGTTACAGGTGACACACCTATCAGTTAATCTTGGATTTCATTTGAAAGAATTGGGGTGATCCTAATGTTAATCATGTATACATGTATATAATATACATGCATACTATATACATATATACAAGATAGATAAGATATATTTTAGATGTCAGATTTGTCCATTCTTTCTCATGCAGATTAATGTTACACTTTCTTTGGTGGTTTTCAGTTTGAGTCCAAAGAGTGGTGCACTGGAAATACCTTCTGCTATTGTCTCAAGACATATCTTACCTTCTATGTTCATTGCATTCTGGTTTGTTTTATAAAATTTGAGCCCCAAAGTTTGGTGTGCATGCATTTGGAATTGTTGCATATGTTCAGTGACTCATTCCCTGTATGTTTCTGTTCTACATAACGACAGATTCAGCTGACCCCCATGTCCTAACTCGACCTTTCAGTCTGTAGGACTTGCATCTTTAACTCATGCAATGATCTGTAACACTGAGATAAACGATAAGCCAATCTGTCTGATATCAGTTGGATCATTCTTGGGTCACATGGAAATGAAGACAATTATGATGACCTGGCAATGGTCGTGGGACCCTACTCTCCTAGTTGTGTCTGAGGAATCTGATAGACATCATTTAGCTCCAGTCAATGTTTCAAGGTTGGATAAAGAACAGGGACAAGACACATGTATTGCGTATTTGATTAATCTTTGTTTAGATTCTGCTGCACCAGATAACAGCAGAGCTGTGCCTGAGCCCATTCTCATGGTAGATTTATGCCCATTATGTGGCAGTACCTGTGTGTCATTACCAGTTAGGTGTGTTTCCTGGAGAAAACAGACAGTTGGATATAGTTTTTAACCTAGTTCAACAATATCTGTATCTTTATTGCTAAATTATGGTCACATATGGCTATTAAGAAATGTTTTATTAATTCTTATAATATTGTTGTGGTTACTTGATTTATTAGATTGTTTGTTTTCCATTTCTCCTTCTCAACTATATTGGAGTTTTCTGGCTTATAGTGGTGGACACACTGGACTCCTTTCCTAATAGCTCTTGTTCATCCATCCCTCTCATGACACAAACATTTGTCTGTGCTCTCATGATTGAAACACTTTCCTATGTGCATAGTATTTTATAGTATCTTCCACAGTGCTGTCTTCATGGTCATGAAATACATTATTTGTTATTGTCTTGCAATATCCTTATTTTTCCCTCAATTTATAATACAATTTTGCTTTTTTAAAACCACTGAGTAATACTCCATTGTGTAAATGCACCACATTTTCTTTATCCATTCATAGAGTTGTTTCCAGGTTTTGGCTATCATAACTACACAAAACCATCCTGAGTGATAACCACCCCGGAAAGATGAACACAGTATGTACTCACTCATAAGTGGATATGAGAGGAAAGGATATCCAGGCTACAATCTGCAAACCCAGAGAGCTAGGTAACAAAGAGTACCCTAAGAGGGACAGGCATAAATCTCCCTGGGAGGGAAAAAGAGATAAGATCTCTTGGGTAAACTGGGAGCATGCATGGTGGGGAGGGCATGGGTAAGTGGAAGAGATGGCAGATGAGAACTTGAGGGAACAGGGTTGTTGAGTTGGGGCAGGGACAGAAAGGGAGAGCAAGGAAAGAGATATCATGGCAGAGGGAGTCATGGGGTGGGGGGAAATGGTGCTAGAGAAATTCCAAGTATCCACAAAGATGACTCCCCTAAGACCCAAGCAGTAGTGGAGTGGGTGCCTGAACTGGCCTTCCCATGTAATCTCATTGATGGCTACCCTACCTAATTGTCATCATAGAACTTCATCCAGTAACTTATGGAAGAAGATGCAGAGATCCATAGCTAAGCACTGGGCTGAGCTCCTGGAGTCCAGTCTAAGAGAGGGAGGAGGGATTATATGAGCAAGGGGGATCAAGACCATGATGAGAAAATACACAGAGATAGCTGATCCAAGCTAGTGGGAGCTCAAGGGAACCTGCACAGGACCTAACTAGGTCCTCTGAATGTGGGTGATACTTGTGTGTCTTGATCTGTTTGTGGAGCCCCGGCAGTGGGACCAGAATTTATCCTTAGCACATGAACTGGGTTTTTGGAGATCACTCCCTGATGAGGGATATCTTGCTCAGCTTTGATGCAGGGGTTAGGGGCTTGGCCCTGCCTCAACTTGATATTCCAGACTTTTTTGACTCCTCATGGGAGGCCTTACACTCTCTGAGGAGTGGATGGGAGTAGGGAAGATAGAAGGAGTGAGAGGAGGGGAGGGAGGGGAAACTATGGTAAGTATATTAAAAAATAAATAAAAATGCAATTATACTGGACATGGATAACTTATTTAACAATTACTTACTATCAAGACCTGAAATATACTGTCCCGTGCTTTTCTAGCCTTTACAGTTTCAAATGAGAGTTCAGATGTCATTCTGATGTGTCTGTCTTTGGAGTTGAGTTGGCATTTGTCCATTATATCATTTGACTTGGATTTTTTCCTTTGTATTTTTACTTTATAGACACAATCCATGACATGGGGAGGTGTTTCTCTGGTGTTGTTCATTAGACAACTAAATGCCTTTCTGTGTTTGTCATTTTTTTCTCTTTACTGAACTCATGTACTCATTTCATTCAATATGTTCTCTATGTCTTGGTTTTTATCTCTGCTCTTCTATATCTGATGATTCTTGGTATGGCTCTCTTCATCATGTGCTAGAATTCTTTGACATTATAGTCATGATAATTTTTTAACCAATGATAAGTCAATGCTGTTTTTTCTACTGCAACCTTGATCTAGGATATCTTTCTTCTGTTTTAATGAGACTTGGTGAGTTCTTTGTTTTGTGTTGTATTTAATGCATTATAATTTAGTTTCAGCATTTCAATTGTGTTTTCCCCCTTACTCACTTTTTCTGCTGTATAACTGATTGTTTTATCTATCAAGCTTATGTTTGCCTGTATATATTACTAGCTTTCTGACTGAATAAATTTTTGTTTGTATCTAGATAATTTGTATATTGATACAAATACAGAACTATATTTGTTGGAATAATTATATATTTCTGCTCTTATTTGAAATGTTTGATATTTGATACAAATATAAAATTATATTTGTCATACTGTATGTATGTTCTATAAATTTAGAATATTGATTGACATATATAGGATTATGTCATATTGAATATACACTATACATTCCTATCTGCTTGAGCTATTTTATGTATTATCACAATTTTGAGATCATTGTCCTTTTATACATGTTTGCTTTACAGACTGTTTCCTTTTTATGTGAAATGTCAGTCCTTAGGATTTTAGGCAGTAAGACTTCCAGATTTATAGTCACCTATACTTGTCATTTCTATAGTTATATTAGTTAGGTTCTCCAGATTTACAGAAACATATGTCAGATGGATAGGTAATTTCAATCACTTCATAGGCCTACAGAATTGGCATTTAAATGTTTTGAAAACTTAAAATTCTCTTGAAGTGAGACACAATTGCTCCTGGCAGCAATCTGATCTTGAAGAATGTTGTACTTCTGAGACATTTCCATTTTGGAAGTTTTTCTTGGCACAAATGGCCTCTGGCAAAGAACTGCCCTTGCCACAACTGCTGACAGTATGAATACTGTCTTTTCTGTACAAGCAGGACACAAGGAAAGTGACTTCTGAACTGTCTACCTAAAAAGGGGGGTAATCTCTAATTTCTTAAAAATTCCTGCTTCTAAAAATTGTCTATCAGATATTCTAAGCCTTAGCCAATTTGAGCACCATCGACGCTGTGAAACTTTAATTCTCAGGCTGCTGTGTTCTCTGTCTATAGCAAGATTCCTGAAAGTTGCTTGTGTTCATCTCCTGTTTTCTCAGTTATTATTATACCTTCTGGGTCTTTGGAGTAGTTTGAAGACTAGATAGTTATAATTATAGTTTTCTTAGTCATGATAAAAGATAAATTAGATATGAAAACCTTAGACTCACAAATATAGGATAGATAGATATTACATTTAATTTTGAAAAATATGAAGACCAGATATTGTAACTGTAATTCTTGCTTAATAGCTGTTTGTTACATATAATTTTACTATGTTAAAGTTAAAACCTTTTTGATTAGACAGACAGGGGAAGTGCTGTGAGATGTTTTTTGTATGCTGTGAGTATGTGTTACTTTGGTTGATAAATAAAGCTACATTAGCCTATGGCAGGACAGGAATGGAGCAGGTGATAAAACACAAAAGAGACAGTGAGAGGAGAAAGGAGAAAAGGAGACGATAGGAACCACCAGGAGGAACAAGTTGTAAAAGTACCACTAAGCCATGCCCATGTGGCAACATATAGATTAATAGAAATGGATCAAGTTATAAGAGCTAGCTAGTAAGAATCCTGCATGGCCATGCATTTAGTATAATATAAGACTCTAATGACTATTTTATAAGCAAGTGAGTGACTGCAGATGGGAGAGCTTTGTTATGACCATGGGCCAGGCTGGATACATGAAACCTGACTACAGTATCTTTTATGGTGATTCACCATTTTTATGAGTATGTTTTTGAAATCTTCACCCAACATTTTACCTATTTCAGATCTTTGAGTTGAATCCATATGGGAATTATCGTCCTTTGGAACATCATTTTTTATTTGTTTGTAAGGATTATGTGTTTCTGTGTTATGATTTGTATCTGTTAGTTTACACACATCTTTTGGTTTATTTGAGGCTTTTCTACATTTAGCAACTACACTCAAGGTTCACTGCAAGAATCACTCAGATTTAAGGTATCTGGCACTCTCCAGAAATTTTATGTACTCTGTAACACATTTGTTCCCTGGCATATCTCCAAAATAGGTACTCAATAAGTTTCTTATTCAGAATATGGACACAATTAGTTACCAATTGATATTACATGGAAGCACAAAATATTCCTTTCTGGAAACATAAGCTTTATTAATTGATATAAAATGTAAAGACTGGAAGGTAGCATCTGCTGATACAGAATTATATCCAGCATTAGTGTGAAGGGAGTTTTCAGCATTTGAAATCAGATATGAGACTTTAGAGGGAGATGTGGCCTGAGAAATTAGGGCATGAAATATCACATTTTCTCTCTTTTTGAATCCTAAGTATATGGATTTTGGGTATGTAAAGTTCATGACTGTATATATATATACATATACATATATATGTATACATGTGGATATGTGTGTATCTATGTATGTATATGTGTGATGTTCATATATGTTTATGTATATGAAAGTGTGGGATGGGTGAGTATGGGTGTGTCTGTATGAAAGACAGAGACAGAGAGATAAAAGTAAAAGAAGCTGGGGAAGAAAAGGCAGCAGGAAAGGGAAGGGGAAATGGCAAAGGTTAGTGCATACGGTAAAGTACCTGATATACTAGAAAAACCTAGCTTTCAAGAAAATTGTGTAGAATAACTTTACATCAATAAGAGATTTTAAGAAGCAGCAAGATGGATCAGATGGCAAAGGCACTTGACACCAAGCCTGATGTCAAATCTGAGCTTGAACCTCAGAACCCAAATGATGAAGAGACAATCAAGTCCAAGTATCCTCTGAGCTCTAGAAATATGGCATGTCACATGTACACCTAGAAACATGCACACTCACATATATATTAAATAAAATATAATAAAAGTTAAAAGAATTTATGGAAAGGAAAAGAAAAAAATAGAAATAGGCATCAGTGAGGAAGTAAGAAAGCACTCCAGAATCTAGAAAGAGCAGGAAATACTCTTTCCTCCAACAGAAATACAGTTTGCCATAATCATCACTTCAGCCCATAGACTCTTATGTTGGACACCAAATTCCAGAACTATAAAAAGATAAACCCCTCATAGTCAAGAAACAGAGTTTTGGCTAATGTGTTACAGAAGGAATTGCAAGATAATACTGCGTTCTCCTTTGCATTGTCATATAAAGAATTTTCATATAACAAGACATAAGATACATTAAAACCATTATATTTTGCTGGGCTTGGCAAACTTGTTCATCAGTGTTTCAGAGACACTGGCTCTCAGCCAAAATGGGGAAGTGGAAGTGTGCAGGTCCAGGGCTGTGTGTGGTGCAGGCAGCTGGTGAGACTCTCAGAGGAGGTTTTTGTTGGAGGCTGAAGCACTGTGGGAGGATAACTGCGATACTGCTGACAGTAATAATCTGCCAGGTCTTCAGCCTGGACACTGCTGATGGTGAGAGTGTAATCTGTCCCAGATCCACTGCCTGTGAAGCGATCAGGGACCCCAGTGTCCCGAGTGGATGCTAAGTAGATCAGCAGTTTAGGAGCCTGTCCTGGTTTCTGCTGGTACCAAGCCAAGTGGTGATTGGAGCCTAAAGTGAGACTCTGACTGGACTTGCAGCTGATGGTGACCTTCTCTCCTGCTGACACAGCCAGGGAGGATGGAGACTGGGTCATCACAATATCTGCACAGGCTCCTGCAATCAAGAATATCAATGATCATGCATAATAAAAAAAACTACAGAATTCAATACAAATTAAATTTTTCATTTAATGTCCTCATAATGCTATATTGTCAGAGTATTATTGCATAAATATTATTACATCGTGACACACACTGTAAATTTTTTATACAAAAAGTGACTCTAAAAAGGTTATAATACTTTAAAATTTCTCACCAGACAACCAGAACAGCAGGGACAAGAGGACCTGTATCTGTGACTCCATCCTGCTCCCACTGCTTGTCTGATGCAGCTCTGTTCTCACTGAAAAGGCCTAGTTTATAAATTCTGAGCAGCTGGTCTAGGCGGGAGGAGCCCATGCAAAGCAGTCAGCAAATACAAAGGCGGATGCCTGGGCAGTGTGTGTGAGAGTGACTGCTGTCAATCAACAGCCAAAAATACTATAACAGAGAGCATAAGAAATCACTGAAAGATATTGGCTTACAGCTCTCCAGCAGAAATCTACTAGGATGTCCAATAGATGCTTTGGTTAAAATCCAAAACATATTTAAATCAGGTGACTTGTGCAGAAACATTAGGAGAGCTATCTCAGATTGACTGACCTAAGGAAATGATATGTTCAAAAAATTACAACAACAAATTTTGAAACATACAGTAAAGAAGATGGACAATTAATGAAAGGAAGGATGGAATGAAGAAAAGAGAAAAGCCAAAAGCAAGAGAATTAATACTAATTATTTTCATTATCTCCCATCTCCAAAGCAATTTTTATAGTAAAGACAATGAACAGTGCCTCAGTTATTTGGGCTCCAGTTTCCAGGCCAAAAAATTGAACAGAGATGCAAAGAGAAGACCCTGATTGCTTTGTAGAAATCCTTAGGACATTAATTTAAACTGAAATCAGAGGAACTTTTATCTCAAAGCAAAGGTAAACCCTACAGAAACTAACACGTATCCTCCCTACAACTTCAGGAAACAAGATGGCTCTAAATTGGAGGGAATGGACATGGAATGAAAGAAACAAGATTTCTTCAAGAATTCGTGGCTGTAGACCAACACTGTTTATTCCAGAAATGCATATTCTAAAGTATTCTAGATATTAGCAGCATTGGAACTGGGTTAAGATGGTCTTGCTGACACAGTGAATAGGAAAAAAAAACATTCCCAGAAGGGGGCACAGACATCTTAAATCAAGTAACAATTTTACAGACACCAATAAACCTCACCATCAGAGATCATTGCCATCCAAAGGAAAAAATATTTGAGAGTAAGTGAAAATCAGTAATAATAACAGAAATCACAGAACCTGCTTGGATTTCAGTTTAGTGGACACAGAAAGTATATGTAAGAAGTCAATTGTAAAGACTATTATATATAAAGCACAAAAGAAAACCAGGAGAGTAAATAGATAGATAATAGATAGATAGATAGATAGATAGATAGATAGATAGATAGATAGATGATAGATAGATAGATAGATAGATAGATAGATAGATAGATAATCCACAAACACTTCAAATATGGCATTTAAAATGTTTTAAGAACTTCAACTTTTCTGGACATTAAGATATGTCTGTTCCAGGTAGTACGAATCTACTACAGATAAAATGATGGGCATCAAAGAATCTCCATTTGAAGTTTGCTTTCTTTATGTTAAGAATCTACTCTTCCCTGGACTGCTTGACAGTATGTTGTATAAAGTGGACATGCAGGACCCATAGGAAGGTGACCACTGAACTTTCCAAGGCAAGATAATCCTTCGGGTTCCTGCTTTGCAAAAGAAACTCCCAGACATTCTACATGACACAGGGAGAAGTGACAGATGAACTTTGCCAGAATGGGTGGAAGAGCCTTAAAATTTCCATGAAGTTCACTGAAATTATGCCAGAGAGTCTAGGCATATAGGCTAAAGATAGATGTCCCAACATTACAGAGGAAAACAGGCAGCCAAATTTCTCTGTAATTTCTAAAATTATGGAAGTTGCTTGCAATGTACTTCCTATTTATTTAGGTAATATTATATCCTTCTGAGGTATTTGGGTGTACTGAAAACTAGATAGCTCTAAATTTTTTGGTTATGACCAAAGATAAATTATATATAAAACTTTAGACTCACAAATATAGGATAGATGATAAAATATTTTCTTTAATTTTGCCAAGTACAAATAGATGAGAATATGTAACTATAATTTTCTTGATAACTGTTTTGTTATATACAATTTTACTATATTAAAATTAAAACTTTTTTGATTAGACAGAAAGGGAAGTGCTGAAGGATGCCTTTCTGTATGCTGTGAATGTGTGTTGCTCTGATTGGTTGATAAATGAAGCTGCATTGACCTATGGAAGGGCAGGATAGATTAGGTGGTACATTCAAACTGAAGATGAGACAAAGAAGGGAGGAGGTGAGGGAGATTCTGGCCTGCCATCCAAGGAAAAAAAAGATACAGAAGACCAGTAACTCATGACCATGTGGCAAAATATATATAGATAATATAAATGGGTTGAGTTAAGTTATAAGAGCTAGCTAGCAAAAGCCTGAACCTTAGGTCATACAGTGTGTAAATAATATAAGCTCTGTATGTTTACTTGGGACCAAGCAGCTGTGGGATATGGGTGGGAGAGATTCATCCCCAACTACAGGGCTGGGCTAGACCTGAGAACTTCCAGCTACAGAGCCTCTGAATGGGGCCCTTTTTGAGATTGCAGAGAGAAAAATCATGCTTTATCAACAGCCTGGGTTGGGAGGGGTGGGATTTCCATGGAACCCCTTGGCCAAAAGCTCGATTGAATGCAACCTACTACTGGAAGCCTCACTTGACTACAAGTGATGGATATCCCCAATACAACAGTCCTCATTAGTCTCACCTCCATAGATTCCAGGAAGTTTCCACTGTAGTAGGTTTTCAACAATCCAAAGTGGCCCCAATTCCAGCTATGTCTCCCCATCATCTCTCACTTCACCTCATCTCTGCACAGTGACTCCCTGCTCCTGTCCCCACTTGCCCATCTGCCCATAGAATTCACTCTATTTCCCACTACCAAAGAGATCCATGTACTCACCCTAGACCTCTACTTTTTAGCTACTTTCTTAGATTGTAGCTTGGTTATCATTTGTTTAGTGGCTAATGTCTACTTGTATATGAACATATACCATATTAAACAGAATATGAACATGATTAGTTAGGCATATTTTTTACACAGGAGCACAAAATAATCTCCTCTAAAAACATTAAGCTTTATTAATTGATATGAAATATAAAGACTGGAAGGCAGCATCTGCTGACACAGAATTATATCCACCATTAGAATGGAGGGATATTTTTCAGTTTCCACAATTGGAAATCGGATACAGAGATTTCAGAGGGAGATGTGACCCCAGAAACAAGGGCAAGAATGATCACATTTTCCTGCCTTTGCAGATTTTAAATGTATAAGGATCATGTGTGTATGTATGTGTATATATGAATTCATTGTGTATATATGTGTATGTACGTGGATATGCATGTATCTATATATGTATATGTATGATGCATATGTGCATATGTGTTTATGTATATGTATGTGTTGGATGGGTGGGTGTGGGTGTAGATGAGAGATACAGATAAAAGACATAAGAGACATTAAAACCATTATTTTACTGGGCTTGTAACATTCTCATATTTCAGACAGCTGGCTCTCACCAAAGGGGGAAGTGGAAGTGTAGCAGGCTCCAGGCCTATGTGTAGTGCAGGCAGCTGGTGAATCTCGAGGAGGTTTTTGTTGGAGGCTGAGACTGTGGAATTACTAATAACCCTGTGACAGTAGTAATCTGCCAGGTTTCAGCCTGACACGTGCTGATGGTGAGAGTATAATCTGTCCAGATCCACTGCTGTGAAGCGATCAGGGACCACAGTGTAATCCGATGGATGCTAAGTAGATCAGCAGTTTAGGAGCACTGTCCTGGTTTCTGCTGGTACCAGGCAAGTAGTGCTGGAGCTGAAGTGAGACTCTGACTGGATTGCAGCTGATGGTGACTTCTCTCCTGAATGACAACAGCAGGGAGGGTGGGAGACTCGGGTACACAATTCTGCACAGGCTCCTGCAATATGGAAGAGCAAGATCACGTATAACAAGAAAATACAGAATCAATACATATGAATTTGTATTTAAAGTTCCTTGTAGTGCATATTGGTCAGAGTATTATTGAATATAAACTTAAAGCACTGTCTCACATATAACTTCTTATATACAAGAAGTGATTCTGGAAAAGATGTAATATTTTAAAAATTTCTCACCAGACACCGCGAGCCGCAGGACAGCAGGTACTGGGTCCGTGACTCATCTGCTCACTGCTTGTCTGATGCAGCCTTCTCACTGAAAAGGCCCTGGTTGAAATACATTCTGAGCTGCTGGTCTAGCTGGAGGAGCGTCATGCAAAGCAGTCAGCAATACAAAGGCAGATGGCCTGGGCAGTGTGTGTGAGAGAGGCTGCTGTAATCAAGCACAAAAATACCATAAAGAGAGCAATAAGAAATCACTGAAAGATACTCGGCTTACAGCTCTCCACTAGAAATCTACTGGATCTCTAATAGAGCTTTTGTTTAAATCTAAGACATATTTAATTCAAGTGACTTGTGCAGAGACATTAGGAGAGCTATTGTAGATTGACAGTTTCTAGGGAAATGATACTTTCAAAAATATACAACAACAAATTAGGAAACATACAGTAAAGAAAATGTGCAATTATTGAAAGGAAGGATGGAAGGAAGAAAAGAAGAAAGCCAAAATCAAGAGAATTAATGCTAATTATTTTCATTATCTCCATTCCGAAGCAATTCTTATAGTAAGGATAATGAACAGTGCCTAGTTATTTGTGCTCCAGTTTCTGGGCAAAAATTGAACAGAGATGCAAAGAGAAGGCCTGATCTTTGTAGAAATCTGAGGACATTAATTTAAACATGATCGAGGAACTTTATCTCAAGCAAGGTAAACCTACAGAAACTAGGAAAAAGATAGATCTATAATTGGGGGATGGAAGGGGAATGAAAGACACAAGATTTCGCCACCATCCTACAAGCCGCGAGGCATGGATCGGGTTTCCATTCATCATGGGCGCTGGGGAGCCAGGGGCCCGGGGCGTGAGCTGCGACAGTTCACTGCTCGAGGCTGCGCTTCAAGGTGGGCCCCGAAGGCCAGGTTTGGTGGAGAGCTGGTTCTGTCAGCAGCCAGGCTTCTCCATGTCTGACAGCTTTCTTTTGCTCACCCAAAAGCAACCCAAGATCTGTGTTTGAGCAAATGAGGACTCTAAAACAGAAAAGAGCCCTTGAGATTGACAGTGTCCTAAATGAGTTATCTTGCGGCTTCTAACTTAGCAAACTGCATTGGCATACATTGAGTTTGCTAACTAATATCATTAAGTCACCGTAATCGGTTGATAGGTCAGATTCTCAGGCAAACTTCTGGACAGCAACATGCTAAACACATTACATAAAGGTAGTAGAATGATGGTGTCATTCACATATGTGTGTTTTTGCAGTGGAGATATGCAAGGTCTCTGTTGCCTTCTCCAGAAGTGTCAGGAAAAACTGCAAATCTTTCACCCCTGCTAGTGTTTTCTTGATCAGAAATCATGGCTTTGCTTTGTTTTTGTTTCCGAAAAAAGAAATGGAAAAATCTGCTCAGAGTCCTCAGTGAGGGAGAGCTAAGGAGTCACAATGGTGTTGGGTGTCTTACATGGAGAAAAGGAATAAACATGGTTAGAAAAATTAAAATCTAACTGGTTTATAACAGGTATATGACAAAGCTAAACAGAAGGTAAGGAAAGTAGTTTGAGGCTCAACATCAATGAAGGTAATTAAGAAGTATTTGTAATGATTTGGATCAATTATGGCCTTATTCATGCTGTGGGCTGAAATAATGCTTTTTGGAACGTTAATGTAACAGAGAAAGGCTATGCTCGATAATACTACGTTTATTAAAGTTTTTTTGTTATCTTGCTCATGATATTTTTTCCGTTTTTTTTCTGTTGTCTGTTTCATATTTTATTATTATTTCATTTTATTTTACAGTATATTACAGTCTACATAACAGCACAGATTCCTTGTTTCGACCTTCCCTGCCCCTCCTTCCCCCCAGCACCCCATTCCTACCTCCCTCCACATAGGCTCCCCCCGAGGACTGTAGACGACCTGATAAACTCAGTCCAGACAGGTCCAGTCCCTCCTCTGCAGATTGAGCGCAAGCGTCCCTGCAATAAGCAGGTTTCAACAGCTAACTCTGCAATGAACCAGACTGGTACCACGGCTCGTCCTCCCAAACGATCAGCAATATGTTCACCTTTCTAGAGGGTGATCCAAGTTTGGGGCCAAAGATTTGGTATCATAGTTTCATGGTGTTTCATCATTTGTTATTTGTTCCTGTGTTTATCAATTGGTTTTACAATTCTTGCTCATATAAAACCTCCTCTTTTCTTGCTTTAGACTCCCGGCGCTCCAGCAGGGGCCAAGTCTGTGGATCTCTGGTCCAGATTCTCATCCTTGGATGGGGTTTCTGGCCAAATATTAGGGTGTTTGGCCATCCATACACCAGATTAGGGTCAGTCCGGCTGTCTCTCGCCATTGCAAGCAGATCTTTGTGGTAGTATCTTTTGTGGATTTCTGTGGGCCTCTTCTAGCACTTTGTTTTTCTTTTTCTCGTGTGGTTATCATTTATCATGGTCTCCTAGAAGAGAGCAGGAGATCCCAGCTGGATCTTGCGTTTTTTAAAAGGCGATGATTTACACAAATGAATAGACACGACTGAGAGAAAGATTGTGGGAAAGGAGGGGGTCAGTGGGAGTGGTACGCAGGTGCCAAGTGTGTATTATGTGGTACTATAAAAAAATGAAGTTGACTCAAACTGGTTATTAAAAAGCTATTTCTTTGAAGGTCTGGCCTTTAAGTTTCGTGTATGTTCTTTGTTTGTATATTGCTTGCTTTGTTCCACTGTCCGCTCTATTGCACGTAGATGTGCAAAAATCTCCATAGCTTCTAGGCAGTACCTGCAGGCTTCTTCAGAACTTGTGAGAGATTCTGGACATTGCCTGCTACAATGAAAAAAAATAAAGGAATAAGCACACCATTAGATGTGTTTCTGACTGTTGTTCTGATATTTTCAAACCATCGATCCAAAGACCCAAATTCCAGTCTAGGCCAGAGAACAACAGTGCCCTTTGTCCTGAGGATCCAGCATCACACATCGCTGAAGAAGAATCAGGACAAGTACGAAACACACCTGACACTACAAATCTTGACTGTGCCGCTGGGCTTCAAGAATCACTCACGTGTTGCCCCCCATTCTCCATGGAAAAAGAAAAGGAAAATGGATGATAGCCACTTTTTTTTTTTTTTTTATTTTTTTATTAAAGTGATGACAAGGTATCATCTTAAAGATTATAGTACTTATATATTTAGCTTCTTACCAAAGTAAAAATATCTATCATACTGTAGAAATTAAAATCATCATAAAGATAAAATAAACCCATCACAAGAGATCTGCTATTGCATTTTATAGCATACTTCTCTAAACTTTATATAAAATGTTTCAATGACAAAAAAAAAGGACACAAGATTTCTTCAGGAATGTCATGGCTGTAGACCAACACTTGTTTATTCCAGAAATGCATATTTAGAGTAATCTTAAGACATTAGCAGCATTGGAATGGTTTAGATGATCTGCTGACCAGTGAATAGGAAAAAAAACTTCCCGGACAGGGGGACACAATCATTTAAATCAAGTAACAATTTTTACAGACACCAATAGACCATCAAATCAGCAGATCAATGCATGCCAAAGGAAAAATGTTTTTGAGTATGAAATAATAAATCAAGGAATAGATAACAGAAATCACAGAACTGCTTGGATTTCAGGTTAGTGAACTGAAAGTATATATAAGAAGGCATTTGTAAACCAGTATTATGTATAAGTAGAAAAAAAAACAGAGATAAATAATAAAATAATATAAATAAATAAATAAATGAATAACTAAATAAATAGTAAGTAAGTAAGTAAATATCATGACAAGGAGTCAAGATTCACATTTAGAATCCCAGAACTGGGGAGATAGAAGCAGGAAAATCATGAGTTTGAGGCCAGCCCTGGGGTAAACATAGTAAAAAAGAAACAAGTCTAGGCCAGTCTAATCTATGCTGGAGACAGTCTCCCTAGACTTGTCACACCCAGCCTCCAGCAATTCATTTTAAACACTTCAGGTTTTTTCTTCTCCCCCCCTGCTTCCAAAGGAGAATTATGTCTTGTTATCTTGTGATTCTTTATAACAGCCTGGGGCTGTAATCTTGGGGAGCGGCTTTTGATCTGTGACCTCCTTTCTCTATGCTCTAAACAGAGTTGATGATTTTACAGTTTGTTCAATCTCTTCTTTTTGTTAAAAAGCCAGTGGCCTCTTCTTGAAACTCCCATGAAGAACTAGAAGCTTCAAGGCTCTGTTCAATAACTTTTCTGAATTGCATGTACTCCTCATTGATTTCTCAACCAGGTTTGGAATACATGGCTGTGTGTACTCTGTAGGCGTGTTTATGTGTTTTGTGTGAGCTAGTTGTTCCATGGCTGCTGGACACTCAGATTGAGGATAAGCACAGTGTCTGATTTTCATGAGGCATTCAGAATCTTCAAGAAAAAAAACTTCCATTGGCACTTGAGTGTTAGATTTAATTTTAGGCACCAATGTCACTTTCAGCTGATATTTTCTCTTTTTTAATATAAAAACAATTTTCTGTCCTCTTTGTTACATGAAGAATATATAAGAGGACCACCTCCTACATAATTAAAAATCCTTGACTTCTAGTGGAATCATATCCTATTGTGTAAATGTAACCTCAATTTGCTTCTTGAATTTATCATTTTGCCTGTAAAAAATTAAGTTTTAATGGATACATTTATCTAGTGATGTCTTCTACAACATAACCACAGTTGTGTAATGCTACAGTCTCTCCAAGGCTTTCTCCATTTAGTTAGTTCTTCAATGGTGCACTTTTGATCTAGAAGATCAGAAGAAAGAAATCACATGCTTTAAAAACTCTTATGGTGGAGGAGCTGACAATTAAGCTGCAATGAAATGTGTTTTGTCTTTCAGCAGCTTCTGCAGAATTAAAGACTGATGAAGGAGCAGGAAGAACAGGAACAGGCTCTGATTGGTCCAATAGAGAGCACAGGAGATGTTTCACTATTTCCAGTGTTTCTGTCTTTGCTCTGGGCTTCTGACAAATGA
>NC_051065.1:86094867-86117493 GCF_004664715.2 Peromyscus leucopus | reverse complement strand
CTTTAATCTTATGGTCCTCTTGCTACTGTCTCTCCAGTTCTGGATTACAGATGTGAATCTCAACTCTTTATCATGATATTTTATTTATTTTTGTTTTTTGTAATTTACACAGAATACTGGGTCTATAATGTACTTCTTATATATGCTTTCATGATTCACTACTCTGCATCTTGGAAGGTTCTTTGATTTCTGTTATTGTTACTATTTCATCCATACACAAATATTTTTTCCTTTGGATGGCAAAAATCTATGATGTTGTGGTCTATTTTTCTTTGTACAATTATTGGTTGATTTGGGATGGCTATACCCCTTCTGGCAAAGTTTTTGTCTGTTCACTATGTCAGCAAGACTATGTTGACCCATTTCAATATAGCTAATTTCTAAATTACCATAGAATGTGCATTTCTGGAATAAACACTGTTGGCAATGTTTGTCTACAGCCATGACTTCTTGGAGAAATTTGGTTTCTTTTTTTTTTTTAAGGAGACGACACAATTTTTATTCCTACCACTTGTTCCCAGTCCCATAATACATTTGGTTTCTTTTATTTCCCTTCCATTTCAAATTTAGAGGCATCTTTCAGTTATCAAAGTGGTGGGGATGATACTTGCTAGTTTCTGCTGGGTTTATCTTTGCTTCCATATTAAAGCTTCTCTGATCCTGGGCTTAAATTCATGACCCCCATGATTTCCACAGAGAGAATTCTGGGCTTTTCTTTGCATCTCTGTCCTATACTTATCCTGAAACTGGAGGCCAAATGTCTGAGACACTTTTCATTGTCCTCTGTGTAAGAGTGGCTTTGCAGATGGGAGATAACAAATTTTGACCCAATACCCCTCCTCCCCCGTCTCTCCCCTTCTTTTATTGTATGTCTTCTTACTTTTTCCTAATTTGTTGTTGCAAGTTTTGAGAGCATATCTTATGATTTCCCTAGGACTGACAATTTGAGATATCTCTCCTCACATTTCTGCAAAATTTACCTGATTTAAATATGTCTTGGATATTAACCCACAGCTCTCTTAGAGCACCTAGTAGAGTTCTCTTGGAAAGCAGTAAATTGATCCCTTCCAGTGAAGGCTCATGCTCTCTGTGAAGGTATGTTTGTCTGTTGATTGACACCAGCCACTCTCACTCAAACTGCTCAGGCATTTGCTTTTGTATTTGCTGACTGCTTTGCATGAGCCCTTCCAGCCCAGCCCAGCTGCTCAGAATTTATAAACAAGGGCTTTCCAGTGAGAACTGCATCATACAGCAGGAGGAGCAAGATGGAGTCACAAACTCAAGTTCTCATGTCCCTGCTGCTCTGGGTGTCTGGTGAGAAATTACAAAATATTATAATTATTTCAGGGTCAGGACACAATTTTTCTTACATAATAATACTTTGACAATATGATATTATAATGACACTAAATGACAATTTAAATGTCATAATGTGTGTTTGTGTTTCTGTGCATGTTCATTGTCATTTCATGGTCACAGGTATCTGTGGGGACATCGTGATGACCCAGTCTCCATCATCTCTGGCTGTGTCAGTAGGAGAGAAGGTCACCATCAGCTGCAAGTCCAGCCAGAGTCTGTTTGGCAGCAATAGCAGAAACTACTTGAGCTGGTACCAGCAGAAACCAGGGCAATCTCCCAAACGTCTGATCTACTGGGCATCCACTCGGAACACTGGGGTACCTGATCGCTTCATAGGCAGTGGATCTGAGACAGATTTCACTCTCACTATCAGCAGTGTTCAGGCTGAAGATCTGGCAGATTATTACTGTCAGCAGCTACACAGTTATCCTCCCACAGTGCTTCAACCTCCAACAAAAACCTCCTCTGAAAGTCTCAGCAGCTGCCTGCACCACACACAGCCCTGGACCTGCACACTTCCACTTCCCCCTTCTGCCTGAGAGCTGGTGTGCCTGAAACACTGATGTAAAAGTTTGCAGAGCCCAGCAAAATGAAATGGGTTCAATGTCTCTTATGTCTTTCAGTACAAAGAACATAGATATGGAAAAGAAGGAAAGAACCCAGTATTATCTTTCTGTCCTGTAATACATTACCACAAATTCTGTTGCTTCAGTATTAGAGATTTATATTTTTATGGATCTGGAGTTCTGGTGTTTAACATATGACTCTATAGGCTGAAGTGATGATGTAGGCAAAAATCATTTCAGTTTGTTGCTCTAGGAAAGTTTCCTTCTTTTTCTAGCTGCTAGAGGACTTTCTTACTTCTTTTCTGCTAAATATTTCTCAAAGTTTTTCTTTCCTTTTTCATAAATTCTTCTAATTTTAAATTACATTTTAGTTAATTACATTTTGTGCATGCATGTGTACATGTATGTGTACATGTATGTAGGTGCACAAGTGCAGTCAGAGGACAACTTGGGCATGAGTCTTTCTTTTTGTGATATGGGTTCTGGGGATAAATCTCAGGTCTGATGTCAAGCTCAGTGGCAAGTGTCTTTTCCTTCTCAACAATCTTGCTTCACATTGAGTTTATTAATGTTTATTCATTGCATACAAATGTCAGACATCAATGTCTTTAAAGTATATCATATATTTTTCTCTCATCCACCAACCTTTCTCATTTCCCCTTCTCTTCCCTACTGTTATCCATTTTTATATTATCCATGTAATCTCCTGTATTTTTTATCACAGACATACACATATATACATAAGTACATACACACATTTGTACACACATACCACATACATATGCACATACACAAACACACACACACATGCATGATCATGAACCCATAAAGAGATACACATACATGCACACATATATATGTACATACAGAAACAGCACACAACATATTTAGGATCCAAAAAGAAATGAAAATGTGATATTTGTTGCCCATGTTTCTGGGGCCACATCTCCCTCAGAGGACTCCTCATCTGCTTTCCAACTGTGGAGACCAAGAATCCTCTCTCCACTCTAATGTTGGATGTAATTTTGTGTTAACATGTGCTGCTGTCCAGTCTTTCCATCACATATCGTTTAGTAGAATTTAGTGTTTTTAGAGGGCAATCATTTGTGCACCTGTGTGAAATATATGCAAATTAATCTTATCAATATTTTGGTTAAGAAACTTATCAAACACCTATTTTGGAGATATAGCAGGGAACAAGTGTGTTACAGACTACATAAAATTGCTGGAGATCTCCAAATACCTTAAAACTATCTTCTTGGGAATTAGTGTGTCCAAAGTTACATGTTGTGGTTGTGCCTGGAAACATAGTTGTGCCAGGTGTTTCCCCAGGAAAATCTTGAAGTGATGTGGAATGTGCAGATTTTAGAGTTTTCTTCACTGTTACAAAACATCTGAGGAAAACAACTTAAAGGGCAAAGATTTCTTCAGCTCACAGTTTCTGTGTCAGACCAAGATAGGTTAGTATCTTTGTTGTGGGCCCAAATGAGGTTGCATATCATGGAGGAAGGACATGACAGGGAAAAGATGTTTATGGCAGCTGAGAAGCAAAGGGAGGTGGGACAAAGCCAGGGACTGGACACAGTCTTTAGAAGCATTCCCCTAGTTCCTCAGTTAGCACTAACTTCATACTTTCCCCCACCTCCCAATAATACCATTTAATCATGAATCAGCAATAGATTAATCCAGAAATTGAGTCATAGCATTCATGATCCATTCACTTTTAATAGTAGGATCCATAAGCTGTCAAAAATGTGAAGAATCCACATGCTGCAAAAGATCATGTAGAAGTCCCTAACTGTCTTCAGAAGAACCCAAGTTATTGATATCCTGGATCATCCTTTACCTTCAATCATATGTACTTATGTAGAAGTGATTTGATAATGTTTACTCTTCTGCTCCATATTGACATGCTTAGAATGGTGGAGCTGAAAGTAACATTTAGGCTTTGCTTGAATGAAGCTGTGTTTCCCATGGGATAAAGAGCTCAGCTGTAACTGGTTGATCTGTTTTCTCCCTCTCATACAAGTTTAATAATTTCCTATGATTTTTTCTTTTTTTTCTTTTTGGTTTTTCGAGACAGGGTTTCTCTGTGTAGCTTTGTGCTTTTCCTGGGACTCACTTGGTAGCCCAGGCTGGCCTTGAACTCACAGAGATCTGCCTGGCCACCTCCCGAGTGCTGGGATTAAAGGCATGCACCACCACCGCCCGGCAACCCTATGATTTTTTCAAAGACAAGTGAAACATGATAGCAATTGGACCATCTAAATATGAGGGATTCCATTTTATGCTACAGCACTGTATGAGGATATTGTGTGCCTTATACACAGTAAAGAATAACATCAGCCTCATGCTCCATTCTGCTGACTCAGGCATGAATGTCCTGACTTTAGCAACCATATTCCAGGATTAGAAACTTAATCTACACTGCATAATAACTTTATCAGTTATTGACAGAATATGCACTTAGTAAGTTGTTTCATCTCCAGTCAAGACCCATTGCCACTGAGCCTGTCAGGACCCTGAGGTTCCTGTTTGGAAATCTTATAAATCAGTAGATTTGACACTATTCTGGTTTATGTATTTCCCATTTCAAGTAGGTGCTTATATCACTAAGTAGGAAGCAATGATTTCACCTACAAGAGATGGATGTCATGTCTCTACTGATGATAGCCAGAGATAAGAGTCTGAGTCATCTCAATATCCTGAGAGAATGACAGATTAATGTGAGGTCATATGAATTTATTAGCCAATCAAATATTTGTGTATTTTCTGACATTCCATACTAGGTACTGGGTGGTTTTGTTTTGCACACCCACAATATCCAATTTTGAATATAACCCAAAGTTTTTATGCAATAAAAGGCCTCCCAGGATTTTCAAATACCATTTCACCCTTTGTATGTGACAACATCACCAGAGTTCAGATCCCTATTCTTTGTGGACTCTTTCTTTCACAAATGCAATATCCCTATCCTGCTCATAAATGACAAATCCTGCTCATCTCGCATAACAAAGGGTAAGTAGCATGGCCCTAAAGCTCACTCAGTGCTGTTTTCTTTCTTATCTCTGAACTCACATGGGATCCTGAACATTAGTACCTCAAGTTTTGCAGAAGGAACTTCATTCTGAGAACTCAAACAGTAAACCAAGAGAAGAACTGAGATTTCTCCTAATTCTTGAAGAGAAGGCCTCCGTAGGAAGTCATATCCAAATTACCTGGTGGCTAAAGTGATATGGAAAGAGCTAAGAAGAGGGTATACAGTTTATTAGGGGAGCCACTGGAACATCTGCCTTCTATCATTGGAATAGGACCAGTGGAATCCATGCTACCCACAGCAGTGGAGAGAAGTCCACTCTGAAATTCTTTATCTGTTTGAAGAACATAATGCCCACAATACTCAATTGTAACACAGCATCAGAAGCAGGTGTCCATGTTAGAGGAGAAGCAGGTGACAATTGAAGTTCAAGGTGTCAGCTCACCAGGAGGTGAATTTCTGATGATGGAATCTGGGTCTCCATAAGCAGGGCAGATTTTGTTCATGGAAGTCACCCTGTATAGAGACTTCCTAAACCTCGAATTCAGTAATAAATGCTCACATTCTCAGGTACCACCCCGCTGACATTTGCCCTGGCCTATTACCACTGAACCAGTCAGGGACTGCAGCTGGAAGCCTCGTAGATCAGGATTTGGAAGACTGGACTGATTTATATAGAAGCCAAGTTAAATAGTGGTTCCATCACTGTGTAAGGGGTTCTGACTAGAGTTGAGGACATGGACACTGGCTCTCCAAAGATGGTCTGACAGAGTGTAGTTTGGGTCATCTCAAAATCTCCTGTGGGTCTTAAATAAGTAGGAAATAAGTTCATTGGGGAAAGAAATTCAAGGTCATATGCAATATGGCAATCTATTTCATAATTTAACATTTACTGTAACTTATGAACTAAAAGTGTTCAATTTTAAAAAAGGACCAATATCTGTAAACAATTTGTTAGAATTTGCTCCTAACATCACACTCCTCCTATTTGACAATCTTCATCAGATTACAGGTCCTTCTTGTCAAATCTCTCTGAATATCACAGGTCTAAATTCCATATGTTGTATGTGAACTGAACACACATGGGTGGGAGCAGCATCCCACAGATCACCATGAATCCCCATTCACTTTATTTCTCTCCTTCATCGTCAGAGATCCAGAGCATCAACAACCCCAGGAGTTGAGTAGGGAACCTTATTTGAGAAGCTGAATTAAGAATTCCAGGCCCTTCCTGTATTCCCTCCCTTGCCCCTCTCTTTCATCCCTTACATATCTCATTGAACATAAAGAAATTGCACTGGTGCCTAACCAGAGCCCATTCCCCTACTGACTAGTGTTCATGGTGCTGAAAGATAATCTACATTCTACCAGAGGAGAAAGGTGACTACCAACCTAGCCATAAACCTTGTGATCTAGAATGATTGTGGGAGTAACCAACTTCTAGGTAACTGGATTTAAGGCCTATTTCACAAAATGCAACCCATACCTGACACTGTTCTGGTGGCCAAGAACCTGAGCCATAGGCTATGGACCTACAGGAAACCCAGATACTATTGTTCTGCTAAAGGAACACAACAATGAAATGACTCCTAATGACATTCTGTTATACCCATAGGTCAGTGTCCTACTCAGCTGTTGTCAGTGAAGCTTCTTCCTGCAGTAGATAAGAACTAGTACAGGCTCACAAGTGGGTAAGGTTCAGAGAATGAGAAACCTTAGAACATTCAGTCCTAAAGGGAATGTTTTCATCAGATTCTTACCTGAAGGCTTAGAGATCTCTGTGGAAGAGGAGAAGGAAAGATTGTGAGAGCCAGAAGGATGGATGACATCAAGGAAACAGTGTCTTCCAGACACAACAGACCTGATGAACATAGGAAGTAACAGAGACTGACCTAGAACTTGCTATGTACTCCAGGCTATCTTTAATCTTATGTCCCTCTTGCTGCTGTCTCCCCAGTTCTGGGATTACAGATGTGAATCTTAACTCCTTGTCATGATATTTTTTTGTTTTTGTTTTTTGTACTTTACACATAATATTGGGTTTATAATGTACTTCTTATGTATGCTTTCATGATTCATTACTCTGAATCTTTGAAGGTTTTTTGATTTCTGTTATTGCCATTGATTTTCATTCATACTGAAATATTTTTTTTCCTTTGGATGGCAAAATTCTATGATGTTGTGGTCTATTGGTCTTTTTAAAATTATTGCTTGATTTGGGATGGCTATGCCCCCTTCTGGCAAGTTTTTTATCTGTTCACTATGTCAGCAAGACCACCTTGACCCATTTCAATATAGCTAATTTCTAAATAACCATGAAATATGCATTTCTGGAATAAACACTCTTGGTAGTGTTTGTCTACAGTCATGCATTCTTGAAGAAATTTGGTTTCTTTTATTCCTCTCCCATTTTCCCAAATTTAGAGCCATCTCTCAGTTATCAAAGTTGTGGGGGTGACACTTGCTAGTTTCTCCTGAGTTTATCTTTGCTTCCATATTAAAACTTCTCTGATCCAGGTCTTAAATTCACAAACCCCATAATTTCCACAGAGCAAATTCAGGGCTGCTCTTTGCATCTCTGTCCCATGCTTATCCTGAAACTGGAGGCCAAATGTCTGAAACACTGTTCAATGTCCTCAGTTTAAGAGTGGCTTTGCAGATGGGTGATAACAAATTTTGACCCAGGTTCGCCCCCCCCCTCATTCCCTCTAGATTCTTTTCTTTTATTGCATGTTTTCTTATTCTGTTGCCAAATTTGTTGTTGCAATTTTTGAGAGCATATCTTATGATTTCCCTAGGACTGTCAGTCTGAGATAGCTCTCCTCACATTTCTGCAAAAGTCACCTGATTTAACTATGTCTTGGATTGTAATCCACAGCTGCTATTAGAGCACCTAGTAGATTTCTCTTGGAAAGCTGTAAAAGGATTTCTTTCAGTGATTGCTTATGCTCTCTGTGAAGGTATGTTTGTCTGTTGATTGACACCAGCCACTCTCACACAAACTGCCCAGGCATTTGCCTTTGTATTTGCTGACTGCTTTGCATGAGCCCCTCCAGCCCAGCCCATCTGCTCAGAATTTATAAACGAGGGCTTTCCCATGAGAACTTCATCATACAGCAGGGGAAGCAAGATGGAGTCACAGACACATGTTCTCATGTCCCTGCTGCTGTGGGTGTCTGGTGAGAAACTCAAACTATTATAATCATACCAGAGTCACTTCTTTGTATATAAGAAATTTGAAAGGTGTCTCAGGGCATAATATTTCTTACATAATAATACTTTGACAATATGACATTATAAGGACATTAAATGACAAATTAACTGTCATAATCTGTGTTTGTGTTTCTGTGCATGTTCATTGTCATTTCATGGTCACAGGTATCTGTGAGGACATCGTGATGACCCAGTCTCCATCATCTCTGGCTGTGTCAGCAAGAGAGAAGGTCACCATCAGCTGCAAGTCCAGCCAAAGTCTGTTTGGCAGCAATAGCAAGAAGAACCACTTAGCCTGGTACCAGCAGAAACCTGGGCAGGCTCCTAAACTGCTGATCTACTGGGGATCCACTCTGGACACTGGGGTCCCTGATTGCTTCACAGGCAGTGGGTCTGGGACAGATTTTACTCTCACCATCAAAATGGACAGGCTGAAGACCTGGCAGATTATTACTGTGTGTAGGATTATAATACTCCTCCCACAGTGATTCAGCTTCCAACACAAACCTCCTCTGAGAGTCTCATCAGCTACCTGCACCACACACAGCCCTGGACCTGCACACTTCCCCCTTCTGCCTGAGAGCTGGTGTGCCTGAAACACTGATGTAAAAGTTTGCAGAGCCCAGTTAAATATAATGAGTTCAATATCTCTTATGTCTATTGGTATGAAAAATGTATATATGGAAATGCAGGCAAGAACTCAGTATTATCTTTCTATTACTTCTGTAACACATTACCACAAATTATGTCTCTTCAATACTAGAGATTTATATTTTTTATGGTTCTAGAGTTCTGGGGCCCAACATATGACTCTCCTGGCAGAAGTGATGATGTAGGCAAACATCACTTCAGCTTGCTGGTCTAGGAAAGTTTCTTTTTTTCTAGCATCTAGAAGACTTCCTTACTTCTTTACTGCTCAATATTTCTCAAGTTTTTTCTTTCCATTTTATAAATTCTTTTAATTTTAAATTACATTTTAGTTAATTACATTTTTTGTGTATGTATGCATGCATGTGTACATGTATGTAGGTGCACATGTACAGTCAGAATACAGTTTGGACATGAGTATTTTGCAGTGTGGGTTCTGGAATCAAACTCAGGTCTGTCGTCAGGCTTTGTGACAAGTGTCTTTTCCCTCTAATCAATCTTGCTTCATATCAAATGTCTTTATTAATGTATATGCATTGCATAAAAACCACATAAAAGCAATGTCTTTCAAGTACATCATATATTTTGACCATATCCACTGACTTTCCTCATTTCCTCTTCCCTTTCCTGTTGTTACATATTTTTACATTATACATGTAATGTCTTGAATTTTTATCAGAGACATACATATACACATAAGTTCATACACATTTGTACACACATACGACACACATATCCACATACACAAATACACACAACAATACATATAAAGAGATACACACATACACACATACATGTATACATACAAAATTAGCACACAACATATTTAGGACCCACAAAGGAATAAAAATGTGATATTTGTTGCCCATGTTTCTGGGGCCACATCTCCATCTGAAGACCCTTCATCTGCTTTCCAACTGTGGAGAGCAGGGACCCTCTCTGCACTGTAATGTTGGATGTAATGTTGTGTTAGCATGTGCTACTCTCCAGTCTTTCCATCATATATCAATTAATAGAATTTAGTGTTTTTAGAGGGCAATCCTTTGTGTGCCTGTCTAAAGAATAAGTAGACTAATCTCATCAGTGCTCTGATTAAGAAGCTTTTGAGTAACAATAGCAGGGAGCAAGTGTGTTACAGACTACAAAAAATTGCTAGAGATCTCCAAATAAAGATATCTGGTTGGGAATTGGTGTGTCCAAACACTCATGATGTGGTTGTGCCTAAGAACACATCTATGCCAGGTTGAGGTTGAATACCATGGCAGAAGAATATGAGAGGGAAAAAATGCTTTCCTCATGGCAACTGAGAAGCAAAGGGAGGTAGGAGGAAGCCAGGGACTTGACACAGTCTTTAGAAGCATTCCCATAGTTCCTCAGTTAGCACTAACTTCATACTTTCCACAAGCTCCTAATAATGCCATTTAATTATGACACAGCAATGGATAAAACTAGCAATTGAGTCAGAGCACCCATGATCCACTCACTTTCAATATTGGAGCCATAAGCTGGGAACCAAATATTTATTTCACATGGGAAGCTTTTGAGTCACACTGCAGAAATGAACTATAATACAAAAAAAGGACAGTGGAATGACATGCAAGTGGATTTATATTGGAATATAGGTAGAACTAGAGACTAAGAATCTCCATCATGAATTATAAGAGAGATAGAAAGCATACTTTACTTTAGAATAAGATAACAATTTGAACATTTTGTTGACCCACATCAAAGGAAGTGTCTGTCTTTGGCGCTTGAAATGTTGCTATTCTTAACCATGGGTACAGGCCTCTCAGCTGTGAGGTTAGGTCCATTTATATTGCTATTGGTTTTCTCCTGTCCTTGCACAGAACTACTTCAGTGATTATGGAACATATTCAAGAAGTCAGAAGGGGCAGATAATGGCCTTCTAATCAGTTTCTACTTTTGTTTTTGTAGATTAGCATTCATTTGACTATGGATTTTTTTAGGAAAATTCCTGTGGCAGAAAAAGGACAGAGGCATGTGTGATTCAGTTTAAGTTAAAAGTATCACCCTGGCAGTGAGCTCAAGGGGAATGTGATAGATGTATAGATCTCTGACTTTCTAGTAACACTGATACATTTTTTTTTTTACCAACTAATGCATTTCTATTGTTGTAGCAGTTCATTTTTCCACAAGCCTGTGCCTGAGAAATCCTGGAATGGCACGAGAAGGTCCTCTCGTATTTAGACTGACAAAACCTAAATGGGGTCCCCTTTATTTCCAGACCAGCATCAGAGACATTCCTTATGAGTATCTCCACTTTTCTCCATCCCTTCCCACATACCTCTCTTGGTCTCTTTAAAATTCATGATCTCTATGAATTGTTAAAATCTTAAAATTTGTATCTGCAACCCAGAAGTCTAACACGGGACTCAATGGCCTGAAGTTAAGATGTTGGCAGCCTGCAATCTCGGGTGAAGGCTTTAATATTAATTATGTAATTTATATGTGCATGGGCGTTCTCCCTGTATGTAGTCTTTCACCTGTGCTTACAGTGCCCACAGAAGCCTGAACAGGGTATTGGATCCCCTGGAATTGGAGTTACAAATAGTAGTGAACTGCCATATTGGTGCTAGAAATTCATCCTGGGTACTCAGGAAGAGCAGCCAGTACTCTTAGCTGCTGAGAAACCACTCCAGTCTCTACATTTCCATATGGAGGCCAGAGAAGGCATTATACCTTCTTTTGTTTCCATCCCTTGAGGGCTCCCCACTCTCACATTGTGACTAGTCTCCCCCACTCTCTCTTTTTTTAGTTTGATCAAAAATTTTGCTGCATTATATTAATTGTCTTAAAAGTATTTCAATTCCTTTAAAATATAACATACATTTTGAAAAATATTTGTCCTTTTCTAACATTTCCCTTTTCTATATCCTACTTGGTGTATTTTTTCTCTAGCTTTGCTCTGCTTTGCTCTCTCCACACTTTCTAATGAAGACACATATACATATGAGAATTTAGATTTCCATAAAATCTAGGGTCTATAAATTAGACTTAAGTTATGACCCCACACACATACATACTCAACAACATGTCTTCTTTCTTCCCTTCTTTTATGGGCCCCATTCTCCTCTGATGTCTCTCCATCTGCTTTTGAATTGTGAAGACTGAGAAACCTCACTCTGTCCTAAAGATGGATATAATTTGCTTCACCATGATATTTTTTTACTGTCTTTATATCTTATAATAATCAGTAGAATTTATGACTTGTGGAAATGAAACCAATTTGCCTCAATGGAAATATTGTGACATCTTATCCCACTCATGTCTATCAAAAACTAATTGAGCACCCACCATGGAACACAGAGCTTCAGTAGCAACAAATCTTATAAATCAGAAACAATAGCCACAAACCCAATTATCTCAGAGATGTTTGGGCAGGAAACAGTCTGTTTTAGTTAGTGTTCTATTGCAGTGAGGAGATGTCACGACCAAGACAACTCATAAAAGAAGTGATTAATTGAAAGCCTACTTACACTTTTAGAGGATTTGTCTGTTATCTTCATGGCAGAAAGCATGGGGACAGGTAGGCAGGCATGGGGCTGAGAACTTATATCCTAATCAACAGTCAGAGAAATGTGTATGTGGGGGGTGGGGAAGAGGTGATAATAAGAGAGGAAAACAGGAGAGGAAAGGAGAGGCACACCAAGGACAAGTAATGCTTTTCAAAGGCATATCTCTGGTGACCTGCCTCCTCACACCATTCTCCATCTCTTTATTTATATACCTCCTGATGTCATTTATTTTAAATCATCAATGGATTTATCTAATAATTAGGTTAGAAACTTCATGATCCCATCACTTCCTAGTGTCTGGCTACACCAGGTAAGAACCAAGACTTTCACATACAAACGTTTAGAAGACAATTTATAGATAAACAATTACAAATAAATGTATTAAGGGATGACAGTTAGCTCTCAAGTTTGATTGGGAGACAAGTAGATGCGAATTAGTTTCCAATATAAATTGTAAAAGAAACAGAACATCATCCCCCCACCCCGAAAATAGCATAACAATGTGAAGTTTGGGAATTTTCTTCATAGATACAAAAACTTCTATTGGCTATTGAAAACATCTGGGGAATTCATTCAAGTTGTAACTCACAATGAAGTACAGGTCCGTTTGGATGGCCCTCATCTCTTTCCTGGCCCTTATAGAAAACCTCCAGAGTTCTTTTGGTGATCATTGAACATGGCCATAAACACAGAAAAGACAGAACATGATTTTCTTCAACGTTAATATTTATACGTTTGCTTTTGTAGACTTCAGCCTGGTTGTGTGGTTTTGGGAACATAGGCAGGTGATGATGAAGTGATGGAACCAGGAGCTCTGTAATGCATTACTGTCCATGTCCAGGATGTCAGCAGTAGCTCAAGTCATGTGCTCAGGGCAAAGATAGCCTCTGTATAAATCTCTGATGTTCTAACAACCTGTGGTTCATCTTTTTCTCTATTCTTGAGTAACAAATTACTATTAACTTATCAGCTCATCAGTTCCCATGTCTGCACCCTATATCACTAGGAATGGTGAGTCAGGATTCTCTGCTCATGGCCATTCTATGTTCAAACTGAGAGGCTGTTAGGTATGTTTTATTTTTTAATTTTATAATTTATTTATTTATTCATTATTTATTTAGTGCACCATAGCTCTATTATTCTGAAAGCCAGTATTGTAAACTACTCTAATATCAAGTCCTGTTTATGTCATGAATCTTTCTGATTTATCTTTCTCTTAGTCTAAATACAGGTTTTCAGGGCTCCTGTGAGTAGGTCAGATCCATTCAGATCTCCACCCTCTCTTGAAGTCACCTTCTGTCATTATAGCTACAGAATCCTTTTGCAGAAAGATCAAATTGTTAATGGACAGAGTGCCTGGGAACAGTGTGTTGACTCCAGCGTCAGAATTCTTTGCGTCAGAAAAGAGTTCTTTCTTCATAACATCAGGATAGATTACCTGATGCTGATTGTGTGCCAGGTGTAGATGTGGAACTGGGTACGGTTCTGAATTTAAATTTAAATTTATATTTGACATTTTCATCTATGTATTTTGAGCATCAAAACATCTATTGTGTTTTGAGCATTTCACCTCCCTTACCTCCTTTCTTCCTTTCTATTCTCCTGGTGAACCATTATTAAAATATCCTCTTCCTCTTCCCCTTGCAGGATGAAACATTGATGCATCAAATGTTGTACAAGCAACCACAGTTTTCTCATTTTTGCCCTGGCCATGCTATGCCCCAGAAGAAACGGCTTTACAGCATTACTTCACAGTTTCGGTGTCTTATGTTCTTTGTGTCTCAGAATGGTCTCTGAGCTGTGGCGAGGGAGATATTCCATTTAGGGATGGCTACTCTACAGTAACATATTCTCTGCATTGTGACATGTAATCCTCTGTCTTTTTTTGTTTGTTTTGATTTGTTTTGTTTTTTGAGACAGGGTTTCTCTGTGTAGCTTTGTGCCTTTTCCTGGAACTCACGTGAGAGCCCAGGCTGGCCTCGAACTCACAGAGATCCGCCTGCCTCTGCCTCCCGAGTGCTGGGATTAAAGGTGTGCACCACCACCGCCCTGTGTAATCCTCTTAGTTACTATCTACTGCAATAAGAAGCCTGATTTGGCGAGTCCTGACTGATACATTGCATAATTTGTCTTGCCATATGCTTGCACATCGTCTATGTTTTGTGCTTTTAATTGAAGTTGGCAAATGGGACATCCAAATGACACAAACTCCATCCTCCCTCTTTACATCTCTGGGAGAAAGAATCACCATCACTTAGAAATCCAGTGAGGACATTTATACTATATTATCATGGTACCAGAAGAAACCAGGGAAGGCTCCTAAGCTCTTGATCTATGCTGCAAACAGCTTGGAAGATGGGGCTCCATTGAGGTTCAGTGCAGTGGGTCTGAGACACAGTATTCTCCCACAGTTAGCAGCGTGGAGGCTGAAGATACTGCCACTTATTACTGTCAGCAGGGTTCTGACACCCTTCCCACAGTGACACATGTCATGTCACAAATCATCCAGAGAGGCAGAAGTGTGAACCTGGACTGCCTCACCTGCTCCTCCTGGTGCCTGCATCAGCTGAGAATGTTTGTCAGGTACTGTCTGCCTTTGAAGGACACTGTGAGCTTTTAGGGTAAGCAGCCAGAAGAATCACGTGAATCCCAACTCTTCATCTTTTCAGCATCAGTAGCACAGAAACAACTACTCTCCACTCAAGTGCAGTAAATACATAGGTTACTACCCTTAGTACTCTGAGTTGTATATTCAGTTGACATTATGAAACAAAGCAGAAGACACTATGGACACAAGGAGATAGAATTTGAGATCTACTCTGCAGCCATTAACTTGCTTAGGTAAAGTAGTGTCAGGTGTTCAGGAAGCTTGTGGATGTAAGCGAGGAATATTCTGCTGGCCTAGAAGTTAGAATTCATTTGCCAAAGAACTTGTGTACTGGGTAAACATGTGCTCCTGATACTTGCGACCCAGGGTTGGAGTTCCATGGCTCCCATGTGTCTGCAACAGGGTGATGGTATTCTATAGTCCTTATGTATATCCTTGCATCTGTCTGCAGTTGTTGCTTTTTATTGCATTGTGCTTTTCTGACTCTCAGATCCAATGTGAGAGCTCATAAATATGTACCTTTGAGAAAACTTACACAGTCCAGAATTCACCAGCAATCATTTTATGGAAATGCAGATTAAGTTAGCACTCTGCTTTGTGGAAAATTTTGAGCATCAAGTCATTTGCATATTAAGAAAAGGAATCTATTTTAAAAAATCTATAGATGTCATGACATTCCTCCTTTTCTTTTCCCATTATGACTTAGTGAGGGTTCTGAATTTTCTCTTAATACTACCCATTTTCTGCTCCTCTTCATCACCATCACTTTTGGAAGCCCATTTCCTAGACAGTCTTTGTCTTGTCTAGGGCCTTCAACTATGGTCAACTGTGTGGTGTGAGAGTGAGAGTGGAAAGAGTCAATGTACATATCTAAGCATACATATAAAGATGCTGGTAGAAATGAGGACTAGAGCATCACCAGGAAAGTACTGTGGGGACAAAAGCACATCACGGCCCCATCCTGGGCTTCCTGGACATATCTGAAGACAAGAGACTTTGAAGTCTCTACCTTAGCAAACACATCTGAATGAGCAATAAGAAATATCCTATTAGAGATATTTCATTCCTTGAAACAATACATTACTATATAATTAATTACCTTTGTATGGCTGTGTCTAAAATCTCCATTAGAAACAGTTTAAGAAATAAAGATTAATTTTAGTTTAAGTTTTCAGATGATTCACTTCCTCATATGATCAAAATACGAAGTATAAGATCATTAACACATATGTTCTAAACTCAATTTCATAAAAGATATATTATTATATCTGAAACCATAGATTAAACATAGTATAATTATAGTAGATGATTTCAATGCTCCACTTTCAGCAATTACAAGCCATTTAGGAGAAACCTAAGCTGAGAAACACTGGAGTTAAATGAAAGAAAAAATGAAATGAACCTAACAGACCACCACAGAACATTCTATTGTACCCTAAAGAATATACTTTCTTCTCAGCAACTCATGGAATATGCTCCAAAATCTACCAACAGAAAGCAGGGCTCAATGAACATAGGCAAACTAAGTTAACATTATGTATTTTATGTGACCAGAAGATAATAAAACTGGATAAGAAGAGCAATAGACAGTATGTAAAATACATAGACTCCTAGGAACTAGGCAACACACTAGTGAATGATAATTGTGTCAAGGAAGAAATCAAGAAGAACAATTTAAAATTTCTAGAACTAAATGAAAACAGAATACAAAGCCTCTCCAACCACATCTCCTACATCCGTCTCCTCAGAATAACCCAGGGAATCTCCCTGGCTCCCACTGCCTCACACCCTCCCCCACCAGCCAGACATAGCCCCACTCCCATATGCATTGTCCCAACTTTGTCTGGCCACTCCTGTCTGTGCATCAAGCGACATCTAGAATTCTGCTAGCACTTCTTGCTGCTGATACTTCACCTTACAGGGCCCTCCCATATGGACACCCAACCCTTTCATCCAGCCAGATATACAAACACATTCAAGGATTGGACCAGGAGGCACATTTTGTTCACCATTCCAGGACCCCATATCTATCTGTCTTTTTTTCTCCCAAGCTTCTTCTAACCTCTAGACCCAACCATCCCATACATCCTCCTTTATGTCCCAACATACTTTGTGCATGTCAACTTAGAACTGTATCTGAAGCCTTCCTGGTCCTGCCTGGCCCACGGTCAGCACAAATCTCTCTCACCTGCCAGTCCTGCAGCTGCTCAGACCCATTCAAACACACAGAGACTTATTACTTATAAACTGTATGGCTGTGGCAGGCTTCTTGTTATCTAGCTCTATTATCTTAAATTAATGCCTTTCTATAAATCTATGCCTTGCCACATGGCTTGTGGCTTAGTATCTTACATCATGTTTCTCATGGTGGTGGCTGGCAATGTTTCTTCCTACCTCAGCCTTCTACTTCCCAGAATTCTCCTCTCTCCTTGTCCTGTCTATACTTCCTGCCTGGCTACTGGCCAATTGACACTTTATCAATCAATCATCCACAGCATAGAACTAACAAAAGAAGTCCTCATGCCCAGATCTCATCTCAAAATTACCAACAATATGAAAGATCAAGCCAAAATTTCCTCTTCAAAACCTACCAGTACAGTAGAAATGTTCACAAATAGGAAATTACTAAATGAATTTCAGGAAACAGAATTTCAAAGAATAAACATTACCAAAAAATTTACTTTCAGTAACCTCAATTCCCTAATCAAAAGGCACAGAAATACAGAGTGGATCAGAAAACCTTATCCATCTTTCTGCTGCATCTAAGAAATAGACCTTAACATCAAGGATAGACATCACTGCAGTGTAGAAGTTTGAAAAAAGCTATTCTAAGTAAATGGACCCAAGAAGCTAGCTGGTATAACTATATTAACATCTGACAAAATAGATTTCAAACCAAAACAAATCAGAAGATATATGGAAGGGCACTACATAATCATCACAGAAAAACATCTTTCAAAAGGATATTGCAACTCTAAACATTTATACACCAAACACAAAGGCACTCAAGTTCATAAAAGAAATACTGCTTCTGCAGCTGAAAGCACATGTTGACTCTCACACAGTGATTATGGATGACTTTAATACTCCACACTTGCTGGTAAACATGTCATCCAGACAAAAACTGTACAAAGAAATGCTGGAATTAAATAATGTCCTATTTCAAATGAATTTAGCAGATATTCACAGAACATTTCAGCCAAATGCAAAAGAATATACCTTCTCCTCAGAGGTTCACAGAACTTTCTCCAATATTGAACATACATAATCTACCACTGTGAGCTGCTTGCATGATATGCTGGATCAATAGTGGCACATTGAGGGAGTTTCTTAGCTTCTTTTCTTTTCTTCTTGATGTTTTCATCTGATAATGCAGTTATGCGATCTCTTAAAATGGCTCCTATCCTTTTAGCTGAACTAACTGGATCTACTAGAGCAGGAGATTTCCCAGGAAGGGTTTAACAGGTGGAGGTACTGGCTGGAGGCTGCTCTAGCTCCAGTCAAACGCCCATGATTGCGTGTGTGCGTGCATACGTGCTTGCATGCGTGAGTGCGTGCATGTATGCCAGCTGATGAACGGCCCCATCTCTTCCTGATACTGTGGTCCAGCATGGAGCTTGTCTGAAACCGAAATCTCCCTACAGTGCAGCAAGGGAGCCACCCTGTGAAACTGGAAGTGTGAGTGAAAGGCAGGCACTGACTCAGACAACTTCAAAATGACAAAAGATCTAAAATATTTCCCACCATCTCCCTTCTGTTTTCACCCCTGTCCTTCATTTCTGCACATCAGGTTTTGGCAGCTCAAACTCCTAAACCTAATTCCCTGAACCCTCTCTCACCTAATCAGGCTGACGGGCCTTCCCTGTCAAAGCAGAGCAGCCTCTACTGCCAACCTGTCCTGTGCTGTGTAGGTCTGAGCTGAGAAGACTCTGGAATGTGAGTCAGCCCTCCCACTTCAGAATCTAACCTGTTACTTCTCTGGATATCCTGAACTTTTCTGGGGACCTGAAAATGGAGAACAAAACAGTCTAAAAGTTAAATACAAAAAGTTAAAAGTAAAGCTGAGCTGGTAACACTCTTTAGGGAGACCTAAATGTTACTCCATTTTATCATTTTCCCTTTCCTCCAACCACCCTCTCAACTACCCAAGGGCTCAGCTTCCCTGGGCTAAAAAGATGTCTATGTTTGATTTTAATGTTTTAATTTTGATACAGTTTCCACATGATACAGAACACTGACCTACTAACAGAAAGTGCTAACACTTTTGGATGGAAAGATTTCATCAACAACAGAATAACAAACAACCAAAAATCCTTAAAGGACAATGCCAGCTGTTGCCACTGAAGAGCTGCTGGGTCTTAATGACTAAAGATGTGATTCTTCCTGCTCTAGAGCACAAGTTTCCTACTGGACAAGATTCCCCTCTTTAGACTAGAATAACTTACATCTGAACCTTAATCATGTTACATATATAAATAAATGTACATATGAATACAAATATTTAAAAGATTTTAAGATAATCTGGACATTGTGGTCTTTTAAAATTCAAAGTAATAACAAATGCGTTATTAAAGATCCAATGCAGGGCTTCTGCCTTATTTTCTAAGTAAAATAACCACTATTTTTACTTCAACTATGCTGTCTTAAAATGATCCCACCAAAACTTGTTAATATTCTCTCAGAATAACAGAGGATCACTTCAAGTTTTTAACTTAAAACAATGCTTGGAGGTTTAGATGAAAGGAATCAATTGAAAGATCTTAAAGAATTGTGTTAAATAAACCCACAGACAAACATATATCAGTTAATACAAAGGGTTAAAAACTTTATAGTGTCAGATAGTTGACATTTGTGGTTAGACATGAGTTATTTTACTCTATATACTCTATTCATTTATTTTAAATTCTGTAGGATATTATTTTTATTAAGTAAACAAAATCTTTGGCAAGCACTCTTAAGAAAGTCCTCTGTGTACACCAATCAACATTGACCAGAATCCTTCAGTAAAGCTGTAGTACTTGTTACTTCCCTTCACTACAAAGAAAATGTGAGGTTTGAAGGTCTGAAAGTCATCATCAACCCTAAAGACAGAAGATGTGCTCATGATAACTTAAGCTGGGAATCGTCACTCAGTCTGGACCCAGGAATCCTGTCAATCAGCTTCTAACTTAGCAGTCTCAGCTTGGCTTTGGGGTCAGAGAATCAGATAAAGCAGCATTGTTTTCACTATGAAACATGGGGAAGCTTTGATATTGTACTTTGTTACTCTTTTCAGAGTACCACCATCAATTCCTCACAAGGCTAAACTTTGAACACAAATCTCAGCCAAGTCCCAGATAATGTTTTTTTCTAACAATCACTTCCCTCCTCTGCAGCATGGAAGTCATTGATAAGGGCATGTTTGGGTGAAAATTTAAGATGTTATCAAAGTCACACATCTCCTTTAAAGTATTGACTATTCCGAAGGTTTTAACTCTAGATATGCATGAGTAATGTTATTTACAATATGAGGTTCTGAGTGGAAATCAGTTTTGCTTAAGCTACAAGAGTTTTCACATTTGGATCTGGTTTGACCCTCAAGTCCATGTGATAAAAAGTTGGCTCCCCAGCATGCCAATTTGGGTGGTTAGGAGGACTCTCAAAATTCAGGTCTAGTGATAAGTCTTTAAGTCATCAATGGCACATCCATGAGGAGTGATGTAGGGCCCTAACACCCTCTCCCCTTATTCTATTTTGTTGGCTGGCTCTGAGCTAATATTTTTTTCTACCATACATTAGCCACCACAAACAGAAAGCAACATTGCCATGCTAATATGTTTTGAACACGTCTGGATGAGAATCTGCAACATTAATCACTCAAATGGATTTTTATTCTTCACAATCCCATAAATACAGGTTAAGGTGTTCTAGCTTAATTTTACTTCAAAGAAAAGTATGAGAATTGGAAGTCTGAAATATTGATATGTTTAAGAATAATAACCTTGGATTTGGATTATTCTATAATTATTCAGGCCACTTTGCACCCTTAGTGGGAAGTGATCTTTGTAGTAAAATTAGTGTTAGTGGCTCCACCTCTTGGACATTAAGTCAAAATTAGAAAACAGTGTTCAGTCAAAGCCTCATTTTCCCCAGTAAAACACAATCTCGAGGGGCTTCCAGAAATGATGAGTGCCATATGTAGCAGGAATCTTAAAAGGTCTTATTAATTAAAGCAAACCTGAGGCCAGTTATTGGGGTGAACACTGGAAGATCAGAGAGATAGAACAAGCCACAGCTTACCTCACCTGGCCAACTTCTCAGCTGATCCTGTTTCCTCAGACTGGATGCCTCTGTGTCCTCATATCCGAATGGATCTCAGCTGAACTCTGCTGCTAGAGGCCTGAAAGCTTAACTAGCCAAATGCTTCTAGTTTCTGGTCCTCATTCCTTATATCCCTTTTTGCTTTCTGCCACCACTCCCTGGGTTTAAAGGCTCACTTTCTGGGATTAAAAGCATGAGTCACCATGCTTGGCTGTATCCTTGAACACATGGATTTCTGCCTCTGGATTGCCAGGGTTAAAGGCATGTGCTACCACTGCCTGTCCTAAGTATCTAGTGGCTTTTCTGTTCTCTGACCCCAGATAAGTTTATTAGGGTACACAATATTTTGGGAAACACAATACCACCTCAGCCATCATTTGTCAGAAGCCCAGAGCAAAGACAGAAACACTGGAAAAGTAGTGAGAACATCTCCTGTGCTCTCTATTGGGACCAATCAGAGCCTGTTCCTGTTCTTCCTGCTCCTTCATCAGTCCTTTAATTCTGCAGAAGCTGCTGTAAAGACAAAACACATTTCATTGCAGCTTAATTGTCAGCTCCTCCACCATAAGAGTTTTTAAAGCATGTGATTTCTTTCTTCTGATCTTCTAGATCAAAAGTGCACCATTGAAGAACTAACTAAATGGAGAAAGCCTTGGAGAGACTGTAGCATTACACAACTGTGGTTATGTTGTAGAAGACATCACTAGATAAATGTATCCATTAAAACTTAATTTTTTACAGGCAAAATGATAAATTCAAGAAGCAAATTGAGGTTACATTTACACAATAGGATATGATTCCACTAGAAGTCAAGATTTTAATTATGTAGGAGGTGGTCCTCTTATATATTCTTCATGTAACAAAGAGGACAGAAAATTGTTTTTATATTAAAAAAGAGAAAATATCAGCTGAAAGTGACATTGGTGCCTAAAATTAAATCTAACACTCAAGTGCCAATGGAAGTTTTTTTTCTTGAAGATTCTGAATGCCTCATGAAAATCAGACACTGTGGCTTATCCTCAATCTGAGTGTCCAGCAGCCATGGGAACAACTAGGCTCACACAAAACACATAAACACGCCTACAGAGTACACACAGCCATGTATTCCAAACCTGGTTTGAGAAATCAATGAGGTAGTACATGCAATTCAGAAAAGTTATTGGAACAGAGCCTTGAAGCTTCTAGTTCTTCATGGGAGTTTCCAAGAAGAGGCCACTGCATTTTAACAAAAAGGAAGAGATTGAACAAACTGTAAATCATCAACTCTGTTTAGACCCATAGGAGAAAGGAGGTCACAGATCAAAAGCCGCTCCCAAGATTACAGCCCCAGGCTGTTATAAAGAATCACAAAGATAAAAG
>NC_051065.1:86063932-86094367 GCF_004664715.2 Peromyscus leucopus | reverse complement strand
TACTTACAAAAACTGTAGACTCTTATTTTAGGGTTTTTGAGTTGCTTAGTTGACACTGTTTTCTTGAGAAAAAGTTCTGTTTGCCTTTCTCTTGGAATGTTCTGCTTATATGAATTTAAAAATGTGTGAGAAATGTAGCCACAAGTATGTGTGTGTATTTTATGCCTGGGCTTGTGTGTGTGTTGTCACTAGTGATAGAAACTGTGCATGGAGAGCCTTTGGGGCCAGATAGCCAGGAGAAGGGACAGAGGGTCCCTTTGGTTGAACTGGGACAGACTAAGGGTACTCCTATCCACAGTGCTTTCTTACTCTCTGACAGGGAGCACAGGCAGCAGTGGGCAGAGGAGGACACTATTGTGAAGTGCATGGGAAGGCAGTGGCCAGGGTCCTCAGGGGCTCCTAAGGGTAATCAGCATGGCTGAGTGATAGGGCAGGACATGAGCATGGTACAGACTGAGACACAATGGATTTGAGGCCGGACCCCTGCACAGGGAGCCAAAGGGTAGAGATTTTGTGGCAAGGCACAGAGCATGCACGGCCTCATGTAGCAAAGAGCACATCTGACCCAGGTGCACCATGGGATTTAGGGCTAATGGAGAACAGCCCCCTCAGGGGTCATAGTCAAGGAGTAGCCTACAGTGGCTCTCCCACTGAGGGGCCCATTTAGGGCATGGAGTCCCTCAAAGTCTGCCACTATCCTGCACTTTAGAATCTGGGTTAACAGTAATCTTTTGTCCCCATGCTGCAACTTCCATGCCTATGGGAGAGGCTCCTAAGACCTGCCCTGGGAGCTGTTGCCTGCTAAACCTGACCAAGACTGACTCCAAGGACAGAATGGAATGTCACTGCCTATGGTTGCTAAGCTGGAGCAGCTATGTTATAATGCTGTAGCCAGAGATGCTTTAATCATTAAGATCAAATAGATTCTTTGTGTTGGTTCAGTGAAAGTTATTTCTGGTTGGTTTTAACTTTTTAAACTAGCTGATGATTCTTCACTGCAAAATGTTTACATTAAAAATGGAGATATAATTACAGTGTATGTATGAGGACATGTATGTGACTTGTATTTAACTCTATATGTATGCTAGCTTTAACTGTATGTATATGTATGTAACTAGATCCAACTGTGTGTATGTGTGCAAGTAATTATTGTTTAGGGAATACATGTTTTTAAACAGCAACCATGTGGCTTTCTTCCATCTTGGTTGGTGACATCATGATATAGACAGCCACATGGCTGGCAGCCATCTTTTACTAAGGTTATAAAGATCTATTCAGATTTATAAAAGCTTACTTAGAGATTTAAAAATAAGTACTTATGTCTTTGACAAGTGTTCAACAGCAAGCTTATAGAGAATTTAAATAGATGGCTAAATGTGTTTAATAAATAAGGTATTTGATAAATATTAAAGCTGCACCTCCATGCTTTTATATTCAAGAATGTACCTTGCTCTGGCAGCTAAAATTTGTAATTTAAGAGTCACCTAGGTGATAGTCACCAGAAACTGAGATGTTTTATTTCCTGTGATACAGCAAGACAACGCCCTAGGCAAAGGGCTTGGAACAGCTTCTGATTCCTTGAGTCTTGACCCTTTGGTAGAAAAAAACCCAACTTTTTACAGAGGTAGCTTAGGACTACCTGTATGTCAGATGTTTGCATTGAGATTCCTAACAATGACAAAACTGCACTTATGAAATAACATTGGGAAAGTTGAGAACCAGTGACTTGGAGAATGTTTCTCCTTACTCAAAGTCAATTCAGGCTTAAGAATGTATGTCTAGCCTCTTTGTCTTTGCTAAATTTGTTAAGCTTAGGCTATTTGGATGAACTGAGTCATATAAATATTTTATATTGATACTAAAAGGAACTTAGGACACTTCCATTAACATATGGCTATTTTTTTTTGTTTTACAACACCATTCAGTTCAACATAATAGCCACAGGTTCCCCTGTTCTCCCCCTCTCACCCACCCCAGCCCACCCCCCATTTCCCACCTCCTCCAGATCAAGGTCTCCCCTGAGGACCAGGATCGACATGGTAGACTCAGTTCAGGCAGGTCCATCCCCCCCGCTCCCAGACCTAGCAAGTGTCCCTGCATAAGTCCCATGATTCAAACAGCCAACTCATGCAAGGAGCCCAGGACCCGGCACCAATGCACAGCTGCCTCCAAACAGATCAAGTCAAATGACTGTCTCACCCATTCAGGGGGCCTGAACCAGTTGGGGGCCCCTCAGCCTTTGGTTCATAGATCCTATGCTTCCATTCATTTGGTTATTTGTCCCTGTGCTTTATCCACCTTGGCATCAACAATTCTCGCTCATATAAACCCTCTTCTTTCTCACTAATTAGACTCCCAGTGCTCCACCAGGGGCCCAGCCGTGAATGTCTGCATCCAGATTCCTCAGTCCTTGGATGGGGTTTATGGCACAACTATCAGGGTGTCTGGCCATCCCATCATGAGAGTAGGTCAGTTCCTGCCAGCTCTCAACCATGCCAGCAGTCCTTTTGCGGGGGTATCTTTGTGGATCTCCATGGGCCTCCCTAGCTCTCTGCTTCCTCCCTTCTCATGTGGTCTTCATTTACCATGGTCTCTATTCCTTGTTCTCCTCTCTTTTCTTGATCCAGCTAGGATCTCCCCACTCTCTTTCCCTCGACCATCGCCCTTCATTGTTCCCACTCATGAACCAGGCTGTTCATGTAGATCTCGTCCATTTCTCCATGTCTTTTTTTGGTGGTCCCGTTTTCCAGGTAGCCTCCCTGGTGATGTGAGTCGCAGTAACGTCATCCTTGTTCCACATCTAGCATCTTCCTATGAGTGAGTACATACCATATTTGTCTTTCTGAGTCTGGGTTACCTCACTCAGGATGATTTTTTCTAGATCCATTCATTTGCCTGCAAACCTCATGATGTCATTGTTTTTCTCTGCTGAGTAGTATTCCATTGTGTATATGTGCCACATATTTATTTATCCATTCTTTGGTTGAAGGGCATCTAGGTTGTTTCCAGTTTTGGCTATGACAAACAATGCTGATATGAACATAGCTGAGCAAGTGCTCTTGTGGTATGATTGCGCATTTCTTGGGTATATGCCCAGGAGTTGTATAGCTGGATATTGGGGGAGATTGATTCCCAATTTTCTAAGAAAGCGCCATATTGATTTGCAAAGTGGTTGTACAAGCTTGCATTCCCACCAGCAGTGGAGGAGAGTTCCCTAAGTTCCACATCCTATCCAGCATAAAGTGTCTTCAGTGTTTTTGATCTTAACCACTCTGACAGGCATAAAGTGGCATCTCAGAGTTGTTTTGATTTGCATTTCCCTGATGATTAGGAATGTTGAGCAATTCCTTAAATGTCTTTCAGCCATTTGGGTTTCCTCTGTTGAGAATTCTCTGTTTAATTCTAAAGCCCATTTCTCAATTGGACTGTTGGTCATTTTGATGTCTAATTTCTTGAGTTCCTTATATATTCTGGATATCAGTCCTCTGTCACATGTGGGGTTGGTGAAGATCTTTTCCCATTCTGTAGGGTGTCGCTTTGTCTTGTTGACCATTGTTTTATTGTACAGGTTTCTTTTAGCTATCCTGGGTTTTTTATTTTTTAATATGAAGTTGAGTATTATTCTTTCCAGGTCTGTGAAAAATTGTGTTGGTATTTTGATGGGGATTGCAATGAATCTGTAAATTGCTTTGGTAAGATTGCATTTTTACTCTGTTAACCTGCCTATCCTATAGATTCTTTGTGTTGGTTCAGTGAAAATTAATTCTGGTTGGTTTTCATTTTTAAACTAGCTGATGATTCTTCAATGAAAAATGTCTATGTTAAAATGAAGATTACACACACACACACACACACACACACACACATATATATATATATATATATATATATATATTATATATATATATATCCTGCCCCCAACTTCCCTCCTGGACCTGAGGTGAGTATCCATGTCTAACCCGGACCACATCCCTGGGCAGCAGCCACTCAGGGAAGACCTGCACAACTTGACACCAGGTTCTGGCCACCGGGCAGGTCCCCTTCTAGCCCCACCAGGAGGGATCCCCTTCTCCAAGCCCCCCCGCCAGCCCCTGCAATCTCCGCGTCCTCCCCCCACACTCATCTGCCCGAGACCCCAGCCACTTCCTGAGACTTAGAGACTGGCCCCCAGCTCCAATCCTGCCCCCAACTTCTCTTCTCCACCAGAGTTGGACAAGAGAACTCCCTTTTGGACAAGAGAGAGAGACTTCCTGTATCTGTCAGGTCATTCTGAAGGAACTGATAAGACCAAGAAGGAACCACAAAGAGATGGGCAGACATCAAGGCAGAAGTGCATACAACCAAATGAAAAGCAATACAGCATCACCAGAAACTAGCCTGCCTCCAACATCTAGACCTGAACACCAAAAATTGGAAGAAGCAGAAGAAAGTAGCCTTATGAGTAACTTCATGAAGAAGGTAGAGGCTTGTGTAGAGGAAAAGACAAGAAAATTGGAAGAACGCTATAAACAACTAGAGGAAAGGGCAAACAAAATAGAAGAAAACAATAAAGCCCTCCAAGAAAACAATAAAGCCCTCCAAGAAAACAATAAACTCCTGGAAGAAAACAATAAAGCACTGAAAGAAAATCATGAAAAAGTAATGAAACAAACAAAGGAAACAGTCCAAGAACTGAAAAGGGAAATTGAAAAAATAATGAAGACACAAACAGAGGGAATGCTGGAAATAGAAAACCTGAGTAAAAGATCAGGAACTTCAGATGCAAGTATAACCAACAGAATGCAAGAGATGGAAGAGAGGATTTCTGGCATTGAAGACACAGTAGAAGAAATAGTTTCATCAGTCGAAGGAAACACTAAGCCAACAAAGTCATGAACCAAAATGTCCAAGAAATTTGGGACACCATGAAAAGACCAAACCTACGAATTATAGGGATAGAAGAAGGTGAAGAATACCAACTCAAAGGCACAGAAATATATTCAAAAAAATTATAGAAGAAAACTTTCCCAACTTAAAGAAGGAAATGCCTATGAAGATTCAAGAAGCCTATAGAACACCAAACAGACTAGACCCCCAAAAAAGTCCCCTCGACACATAATAATTAAACAACTAAATGTAGAGAATAAAGAAAGAATATTAAGAGTAGCCAAGGAAAAAGGCCAAGTGACCTATAAAAGTAAACCCATCAGAATAACACCCGACTTCTCAATGGAGACTTTGAAAGCCAGAAGGACCTGGACAAATGTAATGCAGACACTAAGAGACCATGGATGTCAGCCCAGACTAATATACCCAGCAAAACTTTCAATCATCATAGATGGAAAGAACAAGACATTCAAAGACAAAGCCAGATTTAAACAATACCTATCCACAAATCCAGCCCTACAGAAAGCACTAGAAGGAAAATTCCAACCGAGGGAAGTCAGATACACACTCGAAAACACAGGCAATAGATAAAGCCACAACAGTAAACCCCAAAGAAGAGAAGTACACACACACTACCACCAAAAATAACAGGGATGAAGAATCACTGGTCATTAATATCCCTTAATATCAACGGACTTAATTCATCTATAAAAAGACATAGATGTACAGAATGGATACGAAAGCAGGACCCATCTTTCTGCTGCATACAAGAAACACATCTCAAATTCAAAGACAGACACTACCCAAGAATAAAAGGCTGGGAACAGACTTTCCAATCAAATGGTCTTAAGAAACAAGCAGGAGTAGCCATCGTGTTATCCAACAAAATAGACTTCAAACTAAAATCAATCAAAAGAGATCAAGAAAGACATTACATCCTCGTCACAGGAAAGATCGACCAAGATGAAGTTTCAATTCTGAACATTTATGCCCCAAACACAAGGGCACCCACATATGTAAAAGAAACATTACTAAAGCTGAAACCACATATAAAACCCCACACATTAATAGTGGGACATCTCAACACCCCAATTTCACCGCTGGACAGATCTCCCAAATCGAATCTTAACAGAGAAATAAAGGACTTAACTGATGTCATGACCCAACTGGACCTCATAGATATCTACAGAACATTCCATCCTAACAAGAAAGAATATACCTTCTTCTCAGCACCCCATGGAACTTTCTCTAAAATCAAACACATACTTGGCCACAAAGCAAATCTCAACAGATACAAAACAATCAGAATAACCTCCTGTGTTCTATCATACCACCATGGTTTACAGCTAGATTTCAACAACAACAAAAACTACAGAAAACCTACAATCTCATGGAAACTGAATAATGCTCAACTGAATCACCAATGGGTTAAGGAAGAAAGAAAGAAATTAAAGACTTCCTAGAGATCAATGAAAATGAAGACACCACATACCCAAACTTATGGGACCCTATGAAAGCATTGTTAAGAGGGAAATTCATAGCACTAAATGCCCACATAAAGAAGTTGGAGAAATCCCACACTAGTGAATTAACAGCACATCTGAAAGCTCAAGAACAAGAAGAAGCAAAGTCTCCCAGGAAGAATAGACGCCAGGAAATTATCAAAGTGAGAGGTGAAATTAACAAATTAGAAACTAAGAGAAAAATACAAAAAATTAATGAAACAAAGAGTTGGTTCTTTGAGAAAATCAACAAGATAGACAAGCCCTTTTCCAAACTAACCAAAAGACAGAGAGAGAGAAACCAAATCAACAAAATCAGAAATGAAAAGCGAGACATAACAACAGACATTGAGAAAATCCAGAGAATTATCAGGTCATATTTCAAAAACCTCTACTCCACAAAACTGGAAAACCTAAAAGAAATGGACATTTTTCTGGATAGGTACCACATACCTAAGTTAAATCAAGACCAGATAAACTATTTAAACAGTCCAATAACCCCTAAGTAAATAGAAACAGTCATTAAAAGTCTCCCAACCAAAAAAAGCCCAGGACCAGATGGTTTCAGCCCAGAATTCTACCAGATATTCAAAGAAGAGTTAATACCAATACTCTCTAAATTGTTCCACATAATAGAAACAGAAGGAACATTACCAAACTCCTTTTATGAGGCTACAATTACCCTGATTCCTAAACCAAACAAGGATGCAACAAAGAAAGAGAACTACAGACCGATCTCCCTCATGAACATTGATGCAAAAATACTCAATAAAATACTGGCAAACAGACTGCAAGAACACATCAGAACAATTATCCACCATGATCAAGTAGGCTTCATCCCAGGGATGCAAGGGTGGTTCAACATACGAAAGTCCATCAATGTAATACACCATATAAACCAACTCAAAGAAAAAAAACCACATGATCATCTCACTAGATGCAGAAAAGGCATTTGACAAAATCCAACACCCCTTCATGATAAAAATCTTGGAGCGATCAGGAATACAGGGAACATACCTAAACATAATAAAGGCAATATATAGCAAATCAACAGCCAACATCAAATTAAATGGAGAGAAACTCAAAGCAATTCCACGAAAATCGGGAACGAGACAAGGCTGTCCATTCTCCCCATACTTATTCAATATACTACTTGAAGTTCTAGCCAGAGCAATAAGACAACATAAGGTGATTAAGGGGATTCAAATTGGAAAGGAAGAAGTCAAGCTTTCCCTATTTACAGATGATATGATAGTATACTTGAGTGACCCCAAAGATTCCACCCAGGAATTGATAAAGCTGATAAACACAACATAGCAGGGTACAAGATCAACTCAAAAAAATCAGTAGCCCTCCTATATACAATAGACAAAGAAGCTGAGAAGGCAATTAGAGATACATCACCCTTTTCAATAGCCAAAAATGACATAAAATACCTTGGGGTAACACTAACCAATCAAGTGAAGGACCTATATGACAAGAACGTTAAGTCCCTGAAAAAAGAAATTGAAGAAGATGTCAGAAAATGGAAAGATCTCCCATGCTCATGGATAGGCAGGGTTAATATAGTAAAAATGGCAGTCTTACCAAAAGCAATCTACAGATTCAATGAAATCCCCATCAAAATACCAACACAATTCTTCACAGACCTGGAAAGAATAATACTCAACTTCATATTAAAAAAAAAAATAAAAAACCCAGGATAGCTAAAAGAAACCTGTACCATAAAACAACTTCTGGAGGCATCACAATCCCTGACTTCAAGCTCTACTATAGAGCTCCAGTAATAAAAACATCTTGGTATTGGCATAAAAACAGACATGTGGACCAATGGAATGGAATTGAAGACCCTGATATTAACCCACACAACTATGTACATATAATTTTTGACAAAGAAGCCAAAAGTGTACAATGGAAAAAAGAAAGCATCTTCAACAAATGGTGCTGGCATAACTGGATATCAATGTGTAGAGCCTGCAAATAGATCCATATCTGTCACCGTGCACAGAACTTAAGTCCAAGTGGATCAAAGACCTCAACATAAATCCAGCTACCCTGAACCTGCTAGAAGAGAAAGTAGGAAGTAGTCTTGAAGGCATTGGCATAGGAGATCACTTCCTAAATATAACACCAATAGCGCAGACACTGAGACAAACAATTAATCAATGGGACCTCTTGAAACTGAGAAGCTTTTGTAGAGGAAAGGAAACGGTAAACAAGGCAAGTGACACCCTACAGAATGGGAAAAGATCTTCACCAACCCCACATGTGACAGAGGACTGATATCCAGAATATATAAGGAACTCAAGAAATTAGACATCAAAACGACCAACAGTCTAATTGAGAAATGGGCTTTAGAATTAAACAGAGAATTCTCAACAGAGGAAACCCAAATGGCTGGAAGACATTTAAGGAATTGCTCAACATGCCTAATCATCAGGGAAATGCAAATCAAAACAACTCTGAGATGCCACTTTATGCCTGTCAGAGTGGTTAAGATCAAAAACACTGAAGACACTTTATGCTGGATAGGATGTGGAACTAGGGGATCCCTCCTCCACTGCTGGTGGGAATGCAAGCTTGTACAACCACTTTGGAAATCAATATGGCGCTTTCTTAGAAAATTGGCAATCAATCTCCCCCAAGATCCAGCTATACCACTCCTGGGCATATACCCAAGAAATGTGCAATCATACCACAAGAGCACTTACTCAGGTATGTTCATATCAGCATTGTTTGTAATAGCCAAAACCTGGAAACAACCTAGATGCCCTTCAACCGAAGAATAGTTAAATAAATTGTGGCACATATACACAATGGAATACTACTCAGCAGAGAAAAACAATGACATCATGAGGTTTGCAGGCAAATGGATGGATCTAGAAAAAATCATCCTGAGTGAGGTAACCCAGACTCAGAAAGACAAATATGGTATGTACTCACTCATAGGAAGATGCTAGATGTGGAACAAGGATGACGTTACTGCGACTCACATCACCAGGGAGGCTACCTGGAAAACGGGACCCCAAAAAAAGACATGGAGAAATGGACGAGATCTACATGAACAGCCTGGTCATGAGTGGGAACAATGAAGGGCGATGGTCGAGGGAAAGAGAGTGGGAGATCCTAGCTGGATCAAGAAAAGAGAGGGAGAACAAGGAATAGGAGACCATGGTAAATGAAGACCACATGAGAAGGGAGGAAGCAGAGAGCTAGGGAGGCCCATGGAGATCCACAAAGATACCCCCGCAAAAGACTGCTGGCAATGGTTGAGAGCTGGCAGGAACTGACCTACTCTCATGATGGGATGGCCAGACACCCTGATAGTTGTGCCATAAACCCCATCCAAGGACTGAGGAATCTGGATGCAGACATTCACGGCTGGGCCCCTGGTGGAGCACTGGGAGTCTAATTAGTGAGAAAGAAGAGGGTTTATATGAGCGAGAATTGTTGATGCCAAGGTTGGATAAAGCACAGGGACAAATAACCAAATGAATGGAAGCATAGGATCTATGAACCAAAGGCTGAGGGGCCCCCAACTGGTTCAGGCCCCCTGAATGGGTGAGACAGTCATTTGACTTGATCTGTTTGGGAGGCAGCTGTGCATTGGTGCCGGGTCCTGGGCTCCTTGCATGAGTTGGCTGTTTGAATCATGGGACTTATGCAGGGACACTTGGCTAGGTCTGGGAGCGGGGGGATGGACCTGCCTGAACTGAGTCTACCATGTCGATCCTGGTCCTCAGGGGAGACCTTGATCTGGAGGAGGTGGGAATGGGGGTGGGCTGGGGTGGGTGAGAGGGGGAGAACAGGGGAACCTGTGGCTATTATGTTGAACTGAATGGTGTTGTAAAACAAAAAAAAAATAGCCATATGTTAATGGAAGTGTCCTAAGTTCCTTTTAGTATCAATATAAAATATTTATATGACTCAGTTCATCCAAATAGCCTAAGCTTAACAAATTTAGCAAAGACAAAGAGGCTAGACATACATTCTTAAGCCTGAATTGACTTTGAGTAAGGAGAAACATTCTCCAAGTCACTGGTTCTCAACTTTCCCAATGTTATTTCATAAGTGCAGTTTTGTCATTGTTAGGAATCTCAATGCAAACATCTGACATACAGGTAGTCCTAAGCTACCTCTGTAAAAAGTTGGGTTTTTTTCTACCAAAGGGTCAAGACTCAAGGAATCAGAAGCTGTTCCAAGCCCTTTGCCTAGGGCGTTGTCTTGCTGTATCACAGGAAATAAACATCTCAGTTTCTGGTGACTATCACCTAGGTGACTCTTAAATTACAAATTTTAGCTGCCAGAGCAAGGTACATTCTTGAATATAAAAGCATGGAGGTGCAGCTTTAATATTTATCAAATACCTTATTTATTAAACACATCTAGCCATCTATTTAAATTCTCTATAAGCTTGCTGTTGAACACTTGTCAAAGACATAAGTACTTATTTTTAAATCTCTAAGTAAGCTTTTATAAATCTGAATAGATCTTTATAACCTTAGTAAAAGATGGCTGCCAGCCATGTGGCTGTCTATATCATGATGTCACCAACCAAGATGGAAGAAAGCCACATGGTTGCTGTTTAAAACATGTATTCCTAAACAATAATTACTTGCACACATACACACAGTTGGATCTAAGTTACATACATATACATACAGTTAAAGCTAGCATACATATAGAGTTAAATACAAGTCACATACATGTCCTCATACATACACGTGTATATATATCTCCATTTTTAATGTAAACATTTTGCAGTGAAGAATCATCAGCTAGTTTAAAAGTTAAAACCAACCAGAAATAACTTTCACTGAACCAACACAAAGAATCTATTTGATCTTAATGATTAAAGCATCTCTGGCTACAGCATTATAACATAGCTGCTCCAGCTTAGCAACCATAGGCAGTGACATTCCATTCTGTCCTTGGAGTCAGTCTTGGTCAGGTTTAGCAGGCAACAGCTCCCAGGGCAGGTCTTAGGAGCCTCTCCCATAGGCATGGAAGTTGCAGCATGGGGACAAAAGATTACTGTTAACCCCAGATTCTAAAGTGCAGGATAGTGGCAGACTTTGAGGGACTCCATGCCCTAAATGGGCCCCTCAGTGGGAGAGACACTGTAGGCCACTCCTTGACTATGACCCCTGAGGGGGCTGTTCTCCATTAGCCCTAAATCCTATGGTGCACCTGGGTCAGATGTGCTCTTTGCTACATGAGGCTGTGCATGCTCTGTGCCTTGCCACAAAATCTCTACCCTTTGGCTCCCTGTGCAGGGGTCCGGCCTCAAATCCATTGTGTCTCAGTCTGTACCATGCTCATGTCCTGCCCTATCACTCAGCCATGCTGATTACCCTTAACAGCCCCTGAGGCCCTGGCCACTTCCCTCCCTGGTACATCACAATAGTGTCCTCCTCTGCCCACTGCTGCCTGTGCTCCCTGTCAGAGAAAAGCATTGTGGATAGGAGTACTCTTAGTCTGTCCCAGTTCAACTAAAGGGACCCTCTGTCCCTTCTCTTGGCTATCTGGCACAAAGGCTCTCCATGCACAGTTTCTATCATATGTGACAACACACACACAAGCCCAGGCATAAAATACACACACATACTTGTGGCTACATTTCTCACACATTTATAAATTCATATAAGCAGAACATTCCAAGAGAAAGGCAAACAGAACTTTTTCTCAAGAAACAGTGTCAACTAAGCAACTCAAAAACCCTAAAATAAGAGTCTACAGTTTTTGTAAGTCAGGAAAAGAACAAAATTACAATACACAAGACAACAAAACAGTTCTCCTGGTACCTGGAGACAAAACCAAAAGGAAGATGCTGGTCTCATGCCAGTCCTGAGGTAGCAACCTGAGTTGTCTAAACAAATCAAATTCAAATTCAGATCTGAGGTTCTCTGTCCTCAATCAAACAGATGTGGTGCTCTCCATCCCTACTACCAGGGTCTGGAACGTCTTTCATCACCCTGTGTTCATGGTCCTCCAGTGTGTTAGCCCTTGACCATTTCTGATCACAATGACCGAATTAGCTATGCCACAGAAATGAAACTGAACACAAACAAACAGGACAGACACTTAACAGCCTGCTTCATGCTCTAAGTGCAGTAGTACCAATATAGTACCAGTGGGCTTGAGGGATGCCAGGATGAGCCCCCAAATGTTATGTCCAGATTGCATTAGCCCCAAAAGGCCACCACGGAGAACAAATCCTGTATATAATAAATAAATAAATAAATAAATAAATAAATAAATAAATAAATAAGGAAGGAAGGAAGGAAGGAAGGAAGGAAGGAAAAAGGAAGGAAGGAAGGAAGCCTTTATTTTTAGGTTTGATGCTTGAATTCTCTGTCTGAAGCAGAAATAAGAACAGAAAGCTCCAAGCCCAGGCAGAGTGGTATTTTTATCATAGCAGAGGTTGGGGTGAGGGATTTCAGGCTTCAGGACCCTGATTGGTTGGCATTTGTTTAGGGTATAGGAGATGTTTGGAAGGTCAGGTATTTCCCCTAAGATGCAGTCCTCCCTGGGTAGAGTCAGCTTATGGTTTTTCATAGGTCCAGGTGTTGCCTGCCAGAAACTGAGTCTGGACCTCTAACCCTGTCATGGAAGCTGTGTGGTCAAGCTGCTTTGGGCACCCCCACAGTGGGCTGCCATGTGAATACTGACAATTGAACCCAGGTCTGCTGTAAGAGCAACAAATGGGCTTACATGCTGAATCATCTCTTGATTCCCCAGAGACATCCAATGTTTCCTATGTGGCAATTCAGTTCCTTCTTTCAGCTTTGGTACGATGACTACAACAAACTTCCAACAGAAGTGAATCTTACTGAACCAGGGAAGACTGTTGCTAGAATCCAGAGTTCTGGAAGAGGTTTGGTCACCACTTCTGAAGACAGTGGACTTGTTGATTCACCACATTCAATGAAATTACTGTTGGTTTTGTCAGTACCTAGACTACTGTCAATGAAAGAAGCAGAGACTTGGATATTTTTCTGGGTGCCAAGTGGATCAAGAGCCTTGGGAGTTTTGTTTTCTTGTGATACAATGATTACAGATATAAGGCTGGTGATTTTGAGTGAGTAGATGTGTGCCAGTGTTCTCTACTGTTAAGATGTCCAAAATGAAGGCAGGGTGGGGCAATAATCAATTTGGAGTCAAGAGGAAAAGTCATTTACAGTGATTAGTGTCAAATAATAGTGTGCTTGGAAAAAATGCCTTTGAAAAGCCAAGATTGGAGCTATTCTTTTCTTCTGGTGTTTAGAGGCATAATGATGAATAATGTCCATACAGACAGACACATACACAGATATCTTCCTACTTGTTCCATCATGAAATAAAGAAACATCAATGGGAAAGTGTTAGACACAGTGAAAAAGTGTCTCAAGTGTATGAGATATTAAGAGCACATTAAGTCTGTATTCATAGATACTACATAGTCCCTGTGTTACAGTGAGGTTACACATAGCTAAAATAATGTAGAACTTACTAATGGTGACACTGGTACCAGTCATTTAATAAAACAACATAAATAATTGTAGAATATCCTATGTAGTTTAGAAATATGGCACATTGAGATGACATTGTTTCCTCTTATGATTATGTAGCTGCCTTTGAGTTGTAGATTGCTGCTGCTGCTGCTGCTCAGAAACAAGTGATACAACACACCATGGTATATTAACTAGTAAATATTTGGAATTTGAAATCAGATTGCAATTGAAAATGCATTATTTTGCAAGCCTTGTAATACAAAATATTATGTAGCTGATCCAAAGAATGTAGCACCAGTAAGTTGAGGTCCATGAAATAATAGAGGACAGCAAGAAAAAGGTTGTTGTGAGAAAAATTTGAGGACTTTTATTGAAAATGACATATGAGTTGTTGCAGCTTGCACAGCATCTTTGCTCTAAGATATTCAAGGATTGATGAGTAAATGAGTGAATAATTGCTCTAAAGATGTAAGGCCATGTGCATTAGCTGTTTAAATGAACTGACATCCTGGATTTAATTGGCACCTAATTCTTAGTAGCTAGGATGAGATAAGGAAGAAGACAGTCATCCTATAAGCTTTACTGTTTTGTTCCATAGACTTCTGTGCACTGAATTGACACATGAATAAGAATGGAAACAGAATATCTCTGCTAAATATCTCTCTCATTCAACTCCAACAGAACATGTTCTGTATAGCCCTACCTAAGATTCCCTCACCTAGCATAGCTGATATATTTGGATTCCCAGAATGGAGATAGAATGCCAAAGGGATAAAGGCTCACAATCCATATAGTTTTTTTTGTATTAAAATATGACCTCTTTTATTATTTTATTGGTAATATTTGTCATCTCTTTGATCTTGAGTAGAATGTAAGAATTAGGTTGGGTTCTTATATAGTCATTTTATGTTTTGAAATTATGGCATATTCAAATGATTTTAACACTTCTTTCTCCTTCCTCTAAACCTTCCATGTACCCTCCTTGCTCTTTCTCAGATTTATAGACACTTTTTTCTTATATTTCTAAATACATAAGCACAACTTGTTCAATTCATATACTGCTGGATTTAAAATATGCAATCTCTCTTTGCAACAGATAGAGACAAAGATAGAAAACCACAAATGATCAAAATGCAGAGATCAGGAGATCATGTGGGAAGCTGTCCAAATGATCCATCTGCAACACAATTTCTGCAACTGTAGCTCAGGGATTACTGTGGACCAGGTAGAAGGATTGTAAGATCCAGAGGAACTAAATGTTGTCTCTGTTACTGTGTTTCCTAGAAATGTCAGGGAGGCTGAATCCATGAGGTCTAGTGAGGTCTTAACTAAACAGGACTGAACAAGGATGGCAACAGCAGACATACAAATTATGGAACTGGGAAATCTTGAGGGGACTCCATCCTAAATAAATAACTATGAGTAACTGGGGGAATTCTGAGAGTGGGAGAAAAGGTCTTAACTGGAGTAGATCCCCCATACATACACCAGCTGGTTATCCAATATCATGCAGTCAACAACACAGGATACTATTTTTCAATTTTCAGCTTTCTGCTTCCCTTTAGCTCAAAGGAAGCTTGAAATTGAAAAAATGGTTTCTTGAGCTTTCTTCTCACAGAAGCTGACAGAAGTGCCCTAGAGCTTCTTATCCTGTTATACATGTACTTTACAGAATCTGTGTTAACTGTAAAATAATCTGAACATGGAAACTTTCCAAATATTAAATACTATTGCTACTGATCTTGGATTCCCAATAGAACTTGGGACTATGACCTTATTGATGAATACAATATACACTTTGGACACAGGACATTAAGAAATCAAAGTGGTATGAACCAAGTATCTTCTAGTGAAGGACTATAGCTATATAAAATACCCTTTTGGTGTGTGATGAGGGAAAACTTTATGTATGTGTAAATGTATAACTCTCCAGGCATGTCGTTTGTCTGTGTCTGTCTACTTTGGTCAATGAAGCTCCTTTCTGCATTGTACATAAGTCAGTGGAAAAATATGTGACTAGTGAGAATGATGAGAAGACTAAGAAATTAAGTGCTTGGGTAAAAATGAAACATCTAAATTAAAGCCCCACCCCAAGGCTCAGACACTGTCTTGGAATATGGGTAGAACAAATGTAAAAGACAGAACAATGAGAGGAGTACTGTGAAATGTTATTTCTGGACAGGATGTGGCTATTGCAGTCATGACCTCATGGTAGCAGTGCTTATCTCACAAGCCCTACACAAATTCATGACATGCAAAACACTGTCATAGATGTGCAAGAGGGGGATAATCCCCAGGACTAATGCTACACTGGGCATTTGTCAGTGAGGTGGATGCTGGAAAGGCAGAATCATCCTTTTAGAGGATTTGGCCCCTGGGAGGATTACCATGCTCCGGCAGATGGCCCCACATCCTTGCTCAGAAGGACAACACTAACTGAACTTGGTGGACTATAAAGAGAAATTTGGGAGGGAGGTTTTGTTATAGAGAGATGAACAGTGGGATGAAATGGGGGTAGATGTGACAATATTTTGCTGTGTACATTTAGGAACCTCAAAACTAAAGAAAAACTTTAAATATAAGCTTTCACTTTAGTGCCCAGGTAGAACCTGAGTCAGCAGTCTTCCACCTCAGCTTCTTCATTGTTGTTACTACCAGAGGAAACTAGCACATCAACTTTTAATATTTAATAAATCCTGTCAGGTCTTCAATATATTTCTTGGTTTTCCTTGTATCTTTTCTAGTTTATTTTTAATTTAGCTGTAACAGAACTCTTTGTTCTCTTTTCCTTTCTCTTTCTCTCTCAGTTTTCTTTTCACTCCACTCATTTTATATTTCATATTTTCTTCTATTCTAAACTCATATTTTTTATATTTATGTCTTTGAACAAGTAATTTTCATAGTTCATACTTTATTTTCTTGCAAAATTTTCTCTAAATTTTGAGTTGTAATTGTAAGTGTTTATGTTTAAAACTTAAACATTCTAAAGAAATGTTCTTGAGGAGAAAAAGGAGTACCAGTAATTGAAGTGAAGCTATGTCCTGTTTTCAAGGAGAAAAACAGATTAAAAAATTAAAGAAAGTTAGTGGTGACCTCAGGATAAGATCTCATCCAGCTTTTTTCAAATTGTGAATAGGAATTAAAGATAAGCTTAGAGCCAGATGTGATGGTGAACAACTTTAATCCCAGTTCTCCAAAGGCTGAGGTGGCACTTATCTGAGTTTGAGGCTAACCTGATCAAACAGAGCATGTTCCAGGACAGCCCAGTTTACGCAGTGAAGGAAACATAAAAAACAGAAAGCTGGTGAAGATGTAATTGAACAAGGAGCAGGGCATGTTCCAATCCCCACAAGTAGCAGAACTTGGCAGCATCAGCCACATGGTTCTGGATTTAGAGTGTGAGAGAGAAGAAATAAGTTATGGAATCTCATTCTGTGACTAAGGAAAGCTGCTGAGCCAGTTATGTTTCAAGGGTGTTCCTGAATGGGTGTCTAGAGAACCATTTTGTGAACCTGTGAAAGTAAAGTTAGGATTGTCTTGGAGACTCAAAGATGTTGGAGGTGCCAGTGTTGTGGGATATCTGCCCAGGAGAGCTGCTAACATGGAATGTAACCAGCCCAAGAGAAATAAGTGTGTTGTAGTCAACAAAGCTGAAAGGAATTGGAAATCTGAAGAGCACTTTGAAATCACACATAGAGATTCAGTGTTTGGAGGTTCCAGTTTTCTCTTGTCCAGTGTTTCCTCACTATGTTTCCTGTCCTACATCTTGGAATAGTAATATATATCTTGTACCATGTTTGCTAGAAGTATGTGTCCTGCTTTCTGATTTTGACTTTATAGGGAGAATATTGTATGAATCTCAGAAGACCGTTTGAACTTTAGACTTTTAATATAAATTTGGGACAGTCGGGGGCCCATCCCCTCCTCCCCGCCAACCCTAAGGTACTCTTGAGGAGTGACAGATAAGAGATTTAAATTGAAATTGAGAGGGGAGAGAGAAAGACAGATAGAAACACAGGGTAGAGTCGGGAGGGACTGTATCCTAATCTACTGGCACCTCCTGTCTCTTCTAAAGGACTTTTAAAAAGGAATGTCAAAGGGTGGAGCAAAAGACCTCCCCCTAGCACAGCCAAGTGCCCACCCTTCCAAATACCTGCTAACCATGGCTGAGGTCAATCTATCTCCTTATGATACCCTGCTGGGTAAAGCAAGCTCAGATCTCACTAGGAAACCTCTGTAGGCTCAGAACAGTTACAGACTATAGAGAGTTTTGAATATGACTGAATGCATTTTTGCATTATGATATGGCTATAAGCATTTAGGGGCTTGTGAGTGGAATGTGGTTGTTTAAAAGAAAATGGCCCCAAAAGAGAGTGACACTATTAAGAGTTATGGATTTGTTGGAATGAGTATGTTCATGGTAGAGAAAGTGCTGTCACTATGAAAGTCTCAATATATGCTCAAGCTATGCCTAGTGTCTCAGACCATGTCGTGTTGCCTGCACATCATTCTGTAGAACATTAAGCTTTTTCCAGCACCATGTCTGCCTGCATGCTATAATTATCCACCATGATGATAATGAATTTAAAGTTGCTGTGGCCATGGTGTCTCTTCACAGGGACAGAAAACCTAACTTCCCATTTAAGATACTTCCCATGCAAGTCTTTGTGAGAACTTGAACATCTGTGAAGTTGGCCACATTTCAGTATCAGTGTTTAGAGACAGACATTCCTACAAATAAGTGATCTTAATGGTTTCTGAATGTTCCATAGGCATATCCTCTACACTGAAAAGTGCAACCAACAACCTGCTAGTACCTGGATGAAGCTGACATATATCCAGTTCTCAACAGTAGGATGTATTTCTCCTCCCTTGAGAGACCTTCAAACTTAGGCAAATTCTATGTAGTCTTATGCTGATTATGTCAGTATCAGAGTCAGGCAGCCTGATATGGTTTGGAGTGGAAGCATACTACGGGAATGTATGCAGGAATCAATAAATCTTTTAGTCTTTTTTTTTCTCTTTGGTAATTTTGTAACTGAGATACATAAACAATTAATACACACATGTTAGGAGAGATTCTCTGTATTTATAATCAACAGCACCACAGAGCTTGTGTTTTGTAGCTAAAGGTAAAGGACACTGTTGCTCTAAAGGATTTAAATCACTTTACCTCATTTCAAATAGTTTTGTTCTTCGACTTTAGCTTAAATAGAAAGCAGAGCGGTGGAGCAAATATTTGTTAGGTAGTTTGAAACAAATGAGATCATGAAGATGAAACATATTAAAACTTAATTTTCCATGTGACAATCTTTGATTCAGTAACTATAGAATTATGATCTGTGTATACAGAATCCACACAAGATTTTTTGCCTTAACTAGGGGTTAGAGTCCTGGAGTGATTGAGAAAGATACAAGAGTATGAAAGTCTGGAGAAGATGAAAATATAAAACAAGAGGCAGCTGAATATATACTAGTAAATTTGCTAAATGAATTAAAATAACCTCAAAATAGAGACAAATAGGGCCAATACATAACAGTAACGGGATGAATTTAACCAGAACACATTTTTCAGTTCCTTGACTCTGTTGCTGAATAACTTTGGATAAGTGAGGCATGTTGGATGGGCATAAACTGTGATTCAACTTTTCCTTCAGTTGGTCCTGTTTGCTGAGAGACTCTTACACACCATCATCCTCTTCTAGAAGGAATGTTAAGGCTGTTGTAACTGATGTTGGTGGGAATGAGTGGCACTTGACAGAACACTTGTGGTCCAGATCCCTCAGCTGCAAATGCTTGTCCTGAGTTTCCAACATCTTATTTAAATGATCTTGAATTCATTTGTCTTATTTTTTATTTTTATTTATTCATCTCTGCAACCATACATACCAATCTGTTTCTCCTTCCTCTCCTCCCATTCCCCTCTCACCCTTCCCATCTCTCCTAGATCCACTGCTCCTTTGTTTTCTTCTAGAAAAAAAAAGTAGTCCTCACAGGGATATCAACTGAAAATGGCATAACAAGCTTCAAAATACTAGGAAAAAACCCTTATATCAAGCTAGATAATCATCCCAGTAGAAGGTAAAAGGTCCCAAGACCAGGCAAAACAGTCAGAGACTCTCCACTCCCACAGTTAGGATTCCAATAGAAACCTCAATCTAAACAAACACAACATGTATGTAGAGGGCCTAGCAGACCCATGTAGGCTCTGGGATTGCTGCTTAGTCTCTGAGCCCCTATGAGCCCTGCTCAGTTGATTCTCTGAGATATGTTCTCTTTGTGTCCTTGCCCTCTCTGGCTCCTACAATCATTCATCCCCCCTGTTCTCCAGCATTCCCTGAGTTCATTTGCTTTTAATAATCAGAATGTCAGGTGTGTAGACTGCCTGGCTGGCTGGCCTTTCTCTGAGTTTATTGTGTCTCCCTCTGCTGGTTACCTGAAGAACTGTTTATGCTTAAAGAACATCTGAGCATGCTTTTCTTTACACAAGTTGAGTAGTGTGAACAATCTAATGCAGTTCTTTGATAACGTTGCAGCTGTCTGAAAGCACAGCATCCCACATTCTTTTTTTGATAAAGAGTTATGTAGAATCCCTTGCTGTTTCTCACACGAAATGCTGATAAATCTCATCTGAGCATTCCATATTGTATCCCACCATATACCATGATGATGACAATTATGTAATTTTAACTTGATGAATTAAAAAAGTGAAAGGCCTAACTTGGCCACAGGCTCTGGCCACCGGTCAGGTCCCCTTCTAGCCCCACTGGAAAGGATCCCCTTTTCCAAGCCCACTGGCAGCCCCTGCAATCTCCGTGCCCTGACCGCACACCCATCTGCCTGAGACCCCAGCCACTTCCTGAGACTTAGAGACCAGCCCCCAGCTCCCAACCTGCCCCCAACTTCCCTTCTGGACCAGAGAGATTTGGACAAGAGAACTCCCATTTGGACAAGAGAGAGAGACTTCCTGAATCTGTCAGCTCTTTCTGAAACAAGTACACTGATAAGACCAAGAAGGAACCATGAGGAGATGGGCAGATGTCAGGGCAGAAGTAAATACAACAAAATGAAGAGCAATACAGCATCACCAGAACCTAGCCCTCCACCAACATCTAGACCTGAACACCAAAAATTGGAAGAAGCAGAAGAAAGTAGCCTTATGAGTAACTTCATGAAGAAGGTAGAGGCTTGTGTAGAGTAAAAGACAAGAAAATTGGAAGAACGCTGTAACAACTAGAGGAAAGGGCAAACAAATTAGAAGAAAACAATAAAGCCCTCCAAGAAAACAATAAACTCCTGGAAGAAAATAACAAAGTCCTGCAAGAAAACAATAAAGCACTGAAAGAAAATCATGAAAAAAGTAATGAAACAAACAAAGGAAACAGTCCAAGAACTGAAAAGGGAAATTGAAAAAATAAAGAAGACACAAACAGAGGGAATGCTGGCAATAGAAAACCTGAGTAAAAGATCGGGAACTTCAGATGCAAGTATAACCAACAGAATGCAAGAGATGGAAGAAAGGATTTCTGGCATTGAAGACACAGAAGAAGAAATAGTTTCATCAGTCGAAGGAAACACTAAAGTCAACAAAGTCATGAACCAAAATGTCCAAGAAATTTGGGACACCATGAAAAGACCAAACCTACGAATTATAGGGATAGAAGAAGGTGAAGAATACCAACTCAAAGGCACAGAAAATATATTCAACAAAATTATAGAAGAAAACTTTCCCAACTTAAAGAAGGAAATGCCTATGAAGATACAAGAAGCCTATAGAACACCAAACAGACTAGACCCCCCAAAAAAATTCCCCTCGACACATAATAATTAAACAACTAAATGTAGAGAATAAAGAAAGAATATTAAGAGCAGACAAGGAAAAAGGCCAAGTGACCTATAAAGGTAAACCCATCAGAATAACACCCGACTTCTCAATGGAGACTTTGAAAGCCAGAAGGACCTGAACAGATGTAATGCAGACACTAAGAGACCATGGATGTCAGCCCACACTAATATACCCAGCAAAACTTTCAATCATCATAGACAGAAGGAACAAGACATTCAAAGACAAAGCCAGATTTAAACAATACCTATCTACAAACCCAGCCCTACAGAAAGCACTAGAAGGAAAATTCCAACCGAGGGAAGTCAGATACATACTCGAAAACACAGGCAATAGATAAAGCCACAACAGTAAACCCCAAAGAAGAGAAGTACACACACACTACCACCAAAAATAACAGGGATGAAGAATCACTGGTCATTAATATCCCTTAATATCAACGGACTTAATTCACCTATAAAAAGACATAGATGTACAGAATGGATACGAAAGCAGGACCCATCTTTCTGCTGCATACAAGAAACACATCTCAAATTCAAAGACAGACACTCCCTAAGAATAAAAGCAGGGGAAAAGACTTTCCAATCAAATGGTCTTAAGAAACAAGCAGGGGTAGCCATCCTGATATCCAACAAGATAGACTTCAAATGAAAATCAATCAAAAGAGATCAAGAAGGACATTACATCCTCATCACAGGAAAGATCGACCAAGATGAAGTTTCAATTCTGAACATTTATGCCCCAAACACAAGGGCACCCACATATGTAAAAGAAACATATAAACCACATATAAAAACCCACACATTAATAATGGGAGATCTCAACACCCCACATTCACCACTGGACAGATCTCCCAAATCAAAACTTAACAGAGAAATAAATGACTTAACTGATGTCATGACCCAACTGGACCTAATAGATATCTACAGAATATTCCATCCTAACAAGAATGAATATACCTTCTTCTCAGCACCCCATGGAACTTTCTCTAAAACCGACCACATACTTGGCTACAAAGCAAATCTCAACAGATACAAATCAATTAGAATAACCTCCTGTGTTCTATCATACCACCATGGTTTACAGCTAGATTTCAACAACAACAAAAACTACAGAAAACCTACAATCTTATGGAAACTGAATAATGCTCAACTGAATCACCAATGGGTTAAGGAAGAAAGAAAGAAAGAAATTAAAGACTTCCTAGAGATCAATGAAAATGAAGACACCACATATCCAAACTTATGGGACACTATGAAAGCATTGTTAAGAGGGAAATTCATAGCACTAAATGCCCACATAAAGAAGTTGGAGAAATTCCACACTAGTGAATTAACAGCACATCTGAAAGCTCTAGAACAAGAAGAAGCAAAGTCTCCCAGGAAGAATAGACACCAGGAAATTATCAAAGTGAGAGGTGAAATTAATAAATTAGAAACTAAGAGAATAATACAAAAAATTAATGAAACAAAGAGTTGGTTCTTTGAGAAAATCAACAAGATAGACAAGCCCTTATCCAAACTAACCAAAAGACAGAGAGAGAGAAACCAAATCAACAAAATCAGAAATGAAAAGGGGGACATAACAACAGACATTGAGGAAATCCAGAGAATTATCAGGTCATATTTCAAAAACCTCTGCTCCACAAAACTGGAAAACCTAAAAGAAATGGACATTTTTCTGGATAGATACCACATACCTAAGTTAAATCAAGACCAGATAAACTATTTAAACAGTCCAATAACCCCTAAGGAAATAGAAACAGTCATTAAAAGTCTCCCAACCAAAAAAAGCCCAGGGCCAGATGGTTTCAGCGCAGAATTCTTCCAGATCTTCAAAGAAGAGTTAATACAAATACTCTCTAAATTGTTCCACATAATAGAAACAGAAGGAACATTACCAAACTCCTTCTATGAGGCTACAATAACCCTAATTCCTAAACCAAACAAGGATGCAACAAAAAAAAGAGAACTACAGACCGATCTCCCTCATGAACATTGATGCAAAAATACTCAATAAAATACTTGCAAACAGACTTCAAGAACACATCAGAACAATTATCCATCATGATCAAGTAGGGCTCATCCCAGGGATGCAAGGGTTGTTCAACATACGAAAGTCCATCAATGTAATACACCATATAAACAAACTCAAAAAAAAAAACCCACATGATCATCTCACTAGATGCAGAAAAGGCATTTGACAAAATCCAACATCCCTTCATGATAAAAGTCTTGGAGCGATCAGGAATACAGGGAACATACCTAAACATAATAAAGGCAATATATAGCAAACCAACAGCCAACATCAAATTAAATGGAGAGAAACTCAAAGCAATTCCACTAAAATCAGGAACGAGGCAAGGCTGTCCACTCTCCCCATACATATTCAATATAGTACTTGAAGTTCTAGCCAGAGCAATAAGACAACATAAGGTGATTAAGGGGATACAAATTGGAAAGGAAGAAGTCAAGCTTTCCCTATTTGCAGATGACAAGATAGTATACTTGAGTGACCCCAAAGATTCCACCCAGGAATTGATAAAGCTTATAAACACCTTCAGCAACATAGCAAGATACAAGATCAACTCAAAAAAAATCAGTAGCCCTCCTATATACAATGGACAAAGAAGCTGAGAAGGCAATTAGAGATACATCACACTTTACAATAGCCAAAAATGACATAAAATAACTTGGGGTAACATTAACCAAGCAAGTGAAGGACCTATGTGACAAGAACTTCAAGTCCTTGAAAAAAGAAATTGAAGATGTCAGAAAATGGAAAGAACTCCCATGCTCATGGATAGACAGGACTAACATAGTAAAAATGGCAATCTTACCAAAAGCAATTACAGATTCAATGCAATCCCCATCAAAATACCAACACAATTCTTCACAGACCTGGAAAGAATAATACTCAACTTCATATGGAAAAACAAAAAACTCAGGATAGCTAAAAGAAACCTGTACAATAAAACAACTTCTGGAGGCATAACAATCCCTGATTTCAAGCTCTACTATAGAGCTCCAGTAATAAAAACAGCTTGGTATTGGCATAAAAACAGACATGTGGACCAATGGAATCGAATTGAAGACCCTGACATTAACCCACACACCTATGGACATATAATTTTTGACAAAGAACCCAAAAGTGTACAATGGAAAAAAGAAAGCATCTTCAACAAATGGTGCTGGCATAACTGGATATCAACGTGTAGAAGGATGCAAATAGATCCATATCTGTCACCATGCACAAAACTTAAGTCCAAGTGGATCAAAGACCTCAAAATAAATCCAGATACTCTGAACCTGCTAGAAGAGAAAGTAGGAAGTAGTCTTGAAGGCATTGGCATAGGAGATCACTTCCTAAATATAACACCAGTAGCACAGACACTGAGACAAACAATAAATCAATGGGACCTCTTGAAACTGAGAAGGTTTTGTAGAGTAAAGGATACGGTCAACAAGGCAAAGCGACACCCTACAGAATGGGAAAAGATCTTCACCAACCCCACATGTGACAGAGGACTGATATCCAGAATATATAAGGAACTCAAGAAATTAGGCATCAAAACGCCAACAGTCCAATTGAGAAATGGGCTTTAGAACTAAACAGAGAATTCTCAACAGAGGAAACCCAAATGACTGAAAGACATTTAAGGAATTGCTCAACATCCCTAATCATCAGGGAAATGCAAATCAAAACAACTCTGAGATACCACCTTATGCCTGTCAGAGTGGCTAAGAACAAAAACACTGAAGACACTTTAGCTGGAGAGGTTGTGGATCTAGGGGAACTCTCCTCCACTGCTGGTGGGAATGCAAGCTTGTACAACCACTTTGGAAATCAATATGGAGGAATTGGGAATGGGGAGTGGGGTGGGAGGGGGAGGGGGGGCGAGAGTGGGAGAACAGGGAATCTGTGGCTATTATGTTGAACTTAAATGATGTGTAAAATAAATTTACTTAAAAAAAAAAAAGAAAAGGGGGTTATAACAACAGACAATGAGGAATTCCAGAGAATCATCAGGTCATACTTCAAAAAAACTGTACTCCACAAAAATTGGAAAATCTGAAAGAAATGGATGACTTTCTGGATAGGCACCCCATATCAAAGTTAAATCAAGACCAGATAAACTATTTAAATAGACCAATAACCCCTAAGGAAATAGAATCAGTCATTAAAAGTCTACCAACCAAAAAAAAAAAAAAAGCACAGGACTATATGGTTTCAACACAGAATTCTACCAGATTTTCAAAGAAGAGCTAATACACCATAGAAACAGAAGAAACATTACCAAATTCTTTGTTTTTAACCAGGCTGAGGACTGAACCCAGGGTCTTGTGCTTTCTAGGCAATTTTTTCTACCACTGTGCTAAATCCCCAACCCCAGCAAATTCTTTTTATGAGGCTACAGTTACCCTGATACCCAAACCACACAAAACTGCAACAAAGAAAGAGAACTACAGACCAATTTCCCTCATGAACATTAATGCAAAAATACTCAATAAAATACAGACTAACAGAATCCAGGAACACATCAAAAGATTTTTCCAGCATGACCAAGTAGGCTTTATCCCAGGGTTCCAAGGATGATTCAACATATGAAACTCTCTCAATGTAATACACCATATAAACAAACTGAAAGAAAAAAAAAACACACGATCATCTCATTAGATGCTGAGAAAGCCTTTGACAAAATCCAACACCCCTTCATGATAAAGGTCTTGGAGAGATCAGGAATACAAGGAACATATGTAAACATAATAAAGGCAATTTACAGCAAGCCAACATCCAACATCAAAGTATATGGAGAGAAACTAAAAGTGATTTCACTAAAATCAGGAACAAGACAAGGCTGTCCACTCTCCCCATACTTATTCAATATAGTACTTGAAGTTCTAGCTATAGCAATAAGATAACAAAAGGAGATCAAGGGGATACAAACTAGAAAGGAAGAAGTCAAACTTGTATTATTTGTAGACGACATGATAGTATACATAAGTGACCCCAAAAATTCTACCAGGGAACTCCTACAGTTGCTACACTCCTTCAGGAAAGTGGCATGATACAAGATTAACTAAAAAAATCAGTAGCCCCCTATATATAAATGAAAAAGGGGCTGAGAAAGAAATCAGAGAAACATCACCCTTTACAATAGCCACAAATAATATGAAATACCTTGGGGTAAATCTAAGCAAGTGAAAGACCTATAGGATCTGATTATCTAATTCTGCCAAGCTGAGAAAGTAATAGCTAGCCTAGCCATCAGTACTATCAGAGATCCTAGAAGAAAAAAATTAAGTGTAGACTGAGCAGGTTCTGATTCTATAAATGACATGACCCAGTCCATACGCAGGTCTCTATAGCATTAGAGGCACAAGTATCAGAACAGCATCAATCTTTGGTCTTCAGGCACATAAGGAGAATTTTTCCTCTGGAAGAAGGTCACAGGAAAGACTGATCTTACTTTGTCTAGGCAAAAGGAGTACAATCAATTCTCCAGTGTCCTGATGCTTTTTCACAGTCTGATCCAGTTCCTAGCAGCAGGTAGGGCATCTTGCTCAGTGGTCAGCATGCCATAATCCAGGTGGAGACATTGTCGTACCCGATAATCTTCTTTGGAAACCTTGGGTCACTACTAGGATCTGGGAGTATGTCTGATATAATAAGCTATTAGTTGAACATTTTAAATGCCATATTCTGCAGATCTCTGTGGTATAAGGGCTGTACAGGTATATCTGAAAAAAAAATTATTTCTAGTTACTTGTTTTAAGTTCAACCTTGAAAACATGTACAAGGGACTAAGTAAAGCTTATCCCTGTAATTAATTACATCAGTACTTAGCCTGACTACAATTAAAGAACTTGATTATTTATAAGATGATTATTTACTTGTGTTTTGAGTCTACAGTAAGTAGCCTAAAAAATAATGATGTTGAATTGAAACTCTTCAAGTATCAAATATGGGTTCAGTAAAGAAATCAAAACAAAATAGCCATATGTTAAAGGAAGGCACTAAGTTCCTTTTAGTATCAATATAAAATATTTATATCACTCAGTTTATCCAAATTAACATTTAGCTTAACAAATTTAGCAAAGACAAAGAGGCTAGACATACATTCTTAAGCCTGAATTGACCTTGAGTAAGGAGAAACATTCTCCAAGCCACTAGTTCCCCACTTTCCCAATGCTATTCATTTCTCAATGCAAACATCTGACATACAGGTATTCCTAAGCTACCCCTGTAAAAAGTGGGGGGTTGTTTTGTTTTTTGTATTTTTTCCACCCCTAAAGGGTCAAGACTCAATGAATCAGAAGCTGTTCCAAAGCCTTTGCCCAGGTATTGCCTTGCTGCATCACAAGAAATGAACATCTCATTTTCTGGTGACTATTGCCTGGGTGACACTTAAATTACAAAGTTTAGCTGCCAGAGCAAGGTACATTCTTGAATATAAAAGCATGGATGTGCAGCTTTAATATTTATCAAATACCTTATTTATTAAGCACATCTAGTCATCTATTTAAATTCTCTATAAGCTTGCTGTTGAACACTTGTCAAAGACATTAAGTACTTATATGTAAATCTCTAAGTTAGCTTTTATTAATCTGAATAGATCTTTATAACCTTAGTAAAAGATGGCTGCCAGCCATGTGGCTTTCTAGATCATGATATCACCAACCAAAATGGACGAAAGCCACATGGTTGCTGTTTAAAACATGTTTTTCTAAACAATAATTACTTCCACACATACACACAGTTGGATCTAAGTTACATACATATACATACAGTTAAAGCTAGCATATGTATAGTGTTAAATTCAAGTCACATACATGTCCACATACATACACGTGTATATCTTCATTTTTTTGGTTTCTTTTTTTTTTTATTTTACAACACCATTCACTTCAACATAATAGCCACAGATTCCCCTGTTCTCCCCCTCACCCTCCCCTCTGCCCAGCCCCCATTCCCAACTCCTCCAGATCAAGGTCTCCCCCGAGGACCAGGATCGACATGGTAGACTCAGTCCAGGCAGTTCCATTCCCCCCCTCCCAGACCGAGCCAAGCGTTCCTGGATAAGTCCCAGGATTCAAACAGCCAACTCATGCAATGAGCCCAGGACCCAGCACCAAGGCACAGCTGCCTCCCAAACAGATCAAGCCAAATGACTGTCTCACCTATTCAGAGGGCCTGATCCAGTTGGGGGCCCCTCAGCCTTTGGTTCATAGATCCTGTGCTTCCATTCATTTGGTTATTTGTCCCTGTATTCTATCCAACCTTGGCTTCAACAATTCTTGCTCATATAAACCCACCAGGCATAAGGTGGTATCTCAGAGTTGTTTTGATTTGCATTTCCCTGATGATTAGGGATGTTGAGCAATTCCTTAAATGTCTTTCAGCCATTTGGGTTTCCTCTGTTGAGAATTCTCTGTTTAGTTCTAAAGCCCATTTCTCAATTGGACTGTTGGTCGTTTTGATGTCTAATTTCTTGAGTATGTCCCCCTTTTCATTTCAGATTTTGTTAATTTAGATGGTCTCTCTCTGCTTTTTGTTTAATTTGGATAAGGGCCTATCTATCTATCTTGTTGATTTTCTCAAAAAACCAACTCTTTGTTTCATTGATTCTTTGTATTGTTCTGTTAGTTTCTATTTCATTGATTTCAGACCTCAATTTGATTGTTTCCTGGCATCTGTTTCTCCTGGATATGTTTACTTGTTCTTGTTCTAGAGCTTTCCGTTATGCTGTTAAGTCACTAGTGTGAGATTTCTCTAACTTCTTTATGTGGGCATTTAGAGCTATGAATTTTCCTCTTAGCATTGCTTTCACGGTGTCCCATAAGATTGAGAATAAGCTATAGCCAGCTGGTTAACTCATTTTTAAGAAAAAGTTTGCATAAGTCACAAAGTTTTAAATATGGGTCTGAGACAAGGTCTGAAGATATGAAAGTCTATGCAAGTTTTGAGGATCTTGAATGTTTTAAGTTATATAAAGGTCTGAAGATATGAAAGCTTATAATCTTTGAGGATCTAAGAAAATATTTTCGCATATAGATGCAAGTTGTGAAGATATAAATAAATGATTTAGATTATGAGAAATATTTTGTATTTATCTCCACCTCTATGATATAAAAGTTTAGAGCCTAACATTTAATAAAGTTCTGATAAGCAGGTAGAGCAATAACTACTAACTGTTCAGCCACAAGCTCAATTTTTTAGATTTATTTTGGTTGTCATCTAAATATAAACTTAAAAGTGCTTCTCAGCTGACCAAAACAAAATATCTCTGGACAATTTATACCTGGCTCTCTAAACAGAAAGAAAATGCACAAGTTTTTATCACAAATCTGTAGTTCTTGCTAGCACTCAAAGGTATGAGTTCACTTCACCTACCTTATCTATGATGTGGATTTCAGTACAGATTGGTAATACTAATGTATCTAACTTTTATGTCATTTTGTAAGCTAATTCATACAGGCCTCAGAGGATTAAAAGTGTTATAAACCTTGGATCCACTTCACAGAGGTCAGAAGGATTCCAGATACGCACAGCTCAAATTTTACTCACTTGTCTATCCCTAAGAATGGTATTTTTCACTCTCCTGGTCTTGGGACTCCAGCCCTTCCCAATTACTAAGAATTTTGGCCTAAAGGTTCCAAATAAGTTCATAAATTTTAACTTCTCATCCTAATTTAAATTTGTCTCACCAGGTTTCTACTTGGCTGACAGA
>NC_051065.1:86052685-86063432 GCF_004664715.2 Peromyscus leucopus | reverse complement strand
GAAAAAGAATGGAAACAGAATATCTCTGCTAAATATCTCTCTTATTCAACTCCAACAGAACATGTTCTGTATAGCCCTCCCTGAGATTCCCCCACCTAGCATATCTGATATTTTTGGATTCCCAGAAGGGAGACAGAGTGCCAAAGGGATAAAGGCTCACAATCCATATAGATTTTTTCATATTAAAATATGGACCTCTTTTATTATTTTATTGGTAATATTTGTCATCTCTTTGATCTTGAGTAGGATGTGAGAATTAGGTTGGGTTCTTTTATAATCATTTTTATGTTTTGAAATTATAACATAGTCAAATGATTTTACTACATCTTTTTCCTTCCTCTAAACCTTCCATGTACCCTCCTTGCTCTTTTTCAGATTTATAGACACTTTTTTCTTATATTTCTAAATACATAAGCACAACTTGTTCAATTCATATACTGTTGCATTTAAATCTGCAATTTCTCTTTGCAGTATATAGAGACAAATAGAAAATCACAAGTGATCAAAATGCAGAGATCAGAAGATCATGTGGGAAGTAGTCCCAAATGATCCATCTTCAGTACAATTTCTGCACCTGTAGCTCAGGGATCACTGTGGACCAGGTAGAAGAATTGCAAGATTTAAAGGGAACTGAAAGTTTTCTCTGAGACTGTGTTCCCTAGAAATGTCAGGGAGTCTGTATCCATGAGGTCTAGTGAGGTCTTGAATAACAGTACTGAAAAAGGATGACTCCAGCAGACATACAAATTATAGAACTGGGAAATCTTGAGGGGACGCCATCCTAAATAAATAACTATAGGTAACTGGGGCAATTCTGAGAGTGGAAGAAAAGGTCTTAACTGGAGTAGATACCCCATACATATACCAGTTGTTTATCCAATATCAAGCAGTCAACAACACGGGATATTATTTTACAATTTTCTGCTTTTAGCTCAAAGGAAGCTTGGAATAGAGAAAATGGTTTCTTGAGTTTTCTTCTCACAGAAGCTGACAGAAGTGTCCTAGAGCTTCTTATCCTGTTATATATGTACTTTACAGAATCTGTATTAACTGTAAAATAATCTGAACATGGAAACCTTCCAAATAATAAAGACTATTGCTACTGATCTTGGATTCGCAACAGAACTTGGGACTATGACCTTATTGATGAATACAATACACACTTTGGACACAGGACATGAAGAAATTCAGGTGGTATGAACCAAGTAGCTTCTAGTGAAGGACTGCAGCTGTATCAAATAGCCTTTTTGTCTGTGATGAGGGAAAACATTATGTATGTTAAATGTACAACTCTCCAGGCCTGTGGTTTGTCTGTGTCTGTCTACTTTGGTCAGTGAAGCTCCTTTCTGCATGGGACATAAGTCAGTGGAAAAATATGTGACTAGTGAGAATGATGAATAGTCTTAGAAACTAAGTGTTTGGGTAAAAATTAAACATCTAAATTAAAGCCTCACCCCAAGACACTGCCTTGGATTGGGGCAGAACAAATACAAACGCCAGAACAATGAGAGGAGTACTGTGAAATGTTATTTCTGGACATGATGTGGCTATTGCAATCATGACCTCATGGTAGCAGTGCTTATCTCACAAGCCGTACACAAATTCATGACATTCAAAACACTGTCATAAATGTGGAGGAGGGGGATAATCCCCAGGACTAACACTACACTGAGTATTTGTCTCTGTGGTAGATGCTGGAAAGGCAGAATCATCCTCTTCAGAGGATGATGTCCCCTGGTAGGATTACCATGCTCCAGCAGATGGCCCCAATTCCTTGCACACATGGACAGCATTAACTGAACTTGGTGGATTATGAAGAGAAATTTGGGAGGGAGGTTGTGTTATAGAGATATGAACAGTAGGATGAAATGGGGGTAGATGTGACAATATTTTGCTGTGTAGACGTAGGAAACTCAAAACTAAAGAAAAACTTTAAATATAACTTTTCACTTTAGTGCCCAGTTAGACCCTGACTTAGCAGTCGTACCCCTCAATTTTTTCACTGCTGTTACTACCAGAGGAAACCAGCACATCAACTTGTAATGTTTAATAAATCCTGTCAGGTCTTCAATATATTTCTTGGTTTTCCTTGTGTCTTTTCTAGTTTATTTTTAATTTAGCTGCAACAGAACTCTTTGTTCTGTTTTTCTTTCTCATTTCCCCTTTCAGTTTACTTTTCACTCCACTCATTCTATGTTTCATGTTTCTTCTATTCTAAACTCATATTTTTTTCATTTCTATCTTTGAACAAGTACTTTTCATAGGTCATACATTATTGTTTAGCAAAATTTTCTCTAAATTTTGAGTTGTAATTGTAAGTGTTTATGTTTAAAACTTAAATATTCTAAAGAAATGTTCTAAAGAAAATAGCCCCCAAAGGAGTGGCACTATTAGGAGGACCTGCTTTGTTAGAGTTCATGTGGCCTTGTTGGAGGAAGGACTGTCACTGTGGATGCAGGCTTTGAGGTCTCCTCTACGCTCAAGCCACACCCAGAGGTTCAGACCACTTCCTCTTACATATCTTGCATATCAGTCAAGTATAAAACTCTCAGTGCCTTCTCCAATACCATGTGTGCCTGCAACCTCCCAAGGTGATAACAGGCTAAATCTCTGAACTGTAAGCTACTTCATTAAATATTTTCCTTTATAAGAGTTGCCATGCTCATGGTATCTCTTCATAACAATCGAAAAGCTCAGACTGAAATTATTATCAGGGACTAGGGTGTTGCATTGAACTGACCATGCTTTTCTTTGATTGAATGTGGACCTTGGGACTGTGGATTAGAAAAGACTTGAACTGCTCAATATGGCATTCTTGTAGAACATAGAAAATGGTGGTGCTGAATGTGATTTGCATGGGAGGTACCTGGCTCAAGTGGTATCAGAGGGGAAGCATAATAATATGTGCATTGAGACAGGTTTTATGATATTTTATTGAAGAATGTGGCTACCTTTTGCTATTGTCAGAAAGTACAAAGTTTTGTACAAATTTCAGATTATTATTATTGTACTAATCACAGATTATGACTAATCTATGATTTTCTTTATTTTATTTTGAGTGGGATCATTGTATTTTGGGTTGCTACTTTTTGTTTTTTGGACCAAATATATTTTTATTTAAAAAAATTAATTTGGGGACTTCCCTTCTGGACAAGAGGTGAGTGCCTGGGCTCAACCTAGATCCCATCCCTGGGCACCAGCTACTCTGGGGAAGACCTGCCCAACTTGGCCCCTGGTTCTGGCCACTGGGCAGTATCCCTTCTAGCCCCACCCCTACCAGAAAGGCTTCCCTTCTCCAAGATTCCCAGCAGACCCTGTAATCTCCACCCCCTGCCCCCATACCCATCTGCCAGAGCCCCCAGCCACTTCCTGAGACTTAGAGACCGGGCCTAGCTCCCATGTTGCCCTGGACTTCCCTCTGGACAAGAGGGAAGACCTGTAACTTAGCCCCAGGTTCTGGCCATTGGACAGGATCCCTTTTATCCCTACCCCCACCAGGAAGGCTCCCCTTCTCCAAGACCCCCAACAGACCCTGCATTTCTCCACTCCCTGCCCCCACGCCCATTTGCCCAAGACCCCAGCCACTTCCTGAGACTTAGTGACTGGCTCCCAGCTCCCATCCTTCCCCCGGATGTCCCTTCTGGACCAGAGAGAGAGAGAATGTAAAGAGCAGCAAAGGAAAAAGGCCAAGTGACTTATAAAGGTAAACCCATCAGAATAACACCCGATCTCTCAGTGGAGATGTTGAAAGCCAGAAGGACCTGGACAGATATAATGCAGACACTAAGAGACCATGGATGCCAGCCTAGACTAATATACCCAGCAAAACTTTCAATCATCATAGAGAATGAACAAGACATTCCAAGACAAAGCCAGATTTAAACAGTACTTATCCACAGAACCAGCCCAAAGAAAGCACTAGAATGAAAATTCCAACCTAAGGAACTCAGATACACCCTCGAAAACACAGGCAATAGATAAAGCCACAGCAGTAAACCCCAAATAAGAGAAGTACACACACACTACCACCAAAAAATAACAGGGATGAACAATCACTGGTCATTAATATCCCTTAATATCAATGGACTTAATTCACCTAAAAGACACATGGTTACAGAATGGATAAAAAAGCAGGACCAATCTTTCTGCTGCATACAAGAAACACACCTCAAATTTAAAGAGAGACACTACCTAATAATAAAAAGCTGGGAAAAGACTTTCCAATCAAAAGGTCTTAAAAAACAAGCAGGTGTAGCCATCCTGGTTATCCAGCAAAATAGACTTCAAACTAAAATCAATCAAAAGAGATCAAGAAGGGCATTACATACTCATCACAGGAGAGATCCACCAAGATGAAGATTCAATTCTGAACATTTATGCCCCAAACACAAGGGCACCCGCATATGTAAAAGAAACATTGCATCAAATTAAATGGAGAGAAACTCAAAGCGATTCCACTAAAATCAGGAATGAGACAAGGCTGTCTGCTCTCCCCATACTTATTCAATATAGTACTTGAAGTTCTAGCCAGAGCAATAAGACAACATAAGGAGATTAAGGGGATACAAATTGGAAAGGAAGAAGTCAAGCTTTCCTTATTTGCAGATGACATGATAGTATTCTTGAGTGACCCCAAAGATTCAACCAAGGAACTGATAAAGCTTATAAACACCTTCAGCAACATAGCAGGAAACAAGATCAACTCAAAAAAATCAGTAGCCCTCCTATATGCAATTGACAAACAGGCTGAGAAGGAAATCAGAGAAACATCACCCTTTACAATAGCCATAAATGACATAAAATACCTTGGGGTAACACTAACCAAGCAAGTGAAGGACCTATATGACAAGAACTTTAAGTTCATGCTAGAAACCCCATCCAATGACTAAGGGAACTGGATGCCGAGATCCACAGCCAAGGTCCGGGTGGAACTCCAGGATTCCAATTGGCGAGAAAGAGAAGGGTTTATATGAGTTAGAGTTGTTGAAACCAAGGTTGGATAAAGCACAGGGACAAATAGCCAAACGAATAGAAACAAGAACTATAAACCAATGGCTGAGGGTCCCCCAACTGGATCAGGCCCTCTGAACGGGTGAGACAGTTGAACGGCTTGATATGTTTGGGAGGCATCCAGGCAGTGGGACCAGGTCCTGTGCTCACTGCATGAGTTGGCTGTTTGAAACCTGGGGCTTATGCAGGGACACTTGCCTCAGCCTGGGAGGAAGGGAGTGGACCTGCCTGGACTGAGTCTATCAGATTGATCTCAGTCCTCGGGGGAGGCTTTGTCCTGGAGGAGGTGGGAATGGGGCATGGGTTGGAGGGAAGGGGAGAGGGGCGGGGGGGGGGTGCAGATTAAGGGAATCTGTGGCTGATATGCAGAATTAAATTATATTGTAAATAAAATTTAAAAAAGAAAGAAAGTAATTTGAAGAACCTAAAGTAAATCTAGATATCACCATAACACCCATACTATCTGATGCTATTGTATGAGAATTCCCCCTACACAGAAAAAGAGAGAGAGGAAGAGAGAGAGAGAGAGAGAGAGAGAGAGAGAGAGAGAGAGAGAGAGAGAGAGAGAGAGAGAGAGAGAGAGAGAGATCTAAGTTTCTCAGGTACATCTTGAAGCTGAGGAACTGACATCTTGTCTATATGAGGACAGAGGAACCCAGTGCTCACATTTTGTCCCATTATCCCTTCTCATCTCCCTTTGCTTCCAAGAAACCCAAATCATTAGTAGCCCCTGCAGCTAAATGCAGAGCCTCACTGATAGGGGGAATGGAACAGGGTGATAAGTCATGGCAACTGTACAGCTGAGCTTTTATCTTAGACTTGCAATGGAATGTCCTTCCATGGGAGCAATATGCTAATCCCCTGGTTAGTGCTGGAGGACTCTTATGTTGGAAAAACAACACAAAAAATGTTTTCTATATCTGGAGTAAATGTATTAAAATAAAAAATATTGCGTAGTAGTAGAATTTCAGGATGCTGAATAAATGGTCATTGTGGAAGGTACCATGTACTCGTAGTGGAAAAATTTTCCCGAAGTGTGTGTGCATATATATATATATATATATATATATATGTGTGTGTGTGTGTGTGTGTGTGTGTGTGTGTGTGTGTGAAAATTCTTCATTGCAGTTTACATAATTTATTACTATTAAATCTTCTATTGCAAATTCCATTGTATGTCCATGCCATATAAGTCAAAGTATGAAGAATTCCCTGTGATGGGGCAATCAGTGTGGTTCAGCTATCAAAGGTGATTGCCTCCAATCCCCAGCACCTTGCTTTAATCCACACCTAACAAAATCATCGACCCAATTTGTCCTTTGGGCATTCCTGCACCATGGTAGGTATGTGCACATATGCATACATACAGACACTGAAATAAATAGTTTTAAAGAGAATGGCCTATGAACATATAGATGCAATACCCTAGAAATAATGCTACTGGCTCTCCATCTGTTCCCATGAACCCAATCCCCCAGTCTCAAACACCAAATATATTTTCATCAAAACAGTAAATTAAAGACTCTAAAGGGACTCTAAGTATTACTGCATCACCTAAGCATCCCATGCTATTTTGTCAGCTAGACTATTGATAACTAGAATAATAGGTTTTTAGGTAAAGCCTAGACTATTACATATCCCAGAGAAAACAATATTTAAGAAATGCTAAAATATCTCTCTCAAATAAGAAGGGTCATATAATACATCATGCTGTTCTGTAGAAAGAAACGTTTGTCAACTCAATTGGACTCAAAGTAATGTTAAAATTAATTAGTCAAAATTAGTCATTAACTAAAACAATAGGACAAAATCTAGTCCTCCAATGCTGGTCACATGATCTTTAATAGCATTATTCCTTTATTATTTATGTGTTAATTTTTAACAAACTGTTTTTTATGTACAGAGACTTTCATCTATGAGAACAACAAAAATGCATTAAACTATCAATTGTTGATATAACTAGGATGTATAACATACATATACACAATATTTACTATAGGCCGACTGGGAGGCATTATGTATTGTGGTGTTACTTTGCCATTTATACATTTTTTGTGACTTGAATCTTATGTAAATGGTCCTGAGCTCATTGGCTGTCTGTTTATTTTTTAATTTTTATTTATTCATCTCTCTTACCATACAACCCAACCTCAGTTTTCTCTTCTTCCACGCTTCCCATTCCCCTCTCACACCTTCCATCTCTCCTAGATCCACTGTTCCTCTGTTTCCTTTGAGAAAAAAAAAAACAAAACAAAACCAGTCTTCCCAGGGATATCAACTGAACATGGCATAACAAGATGCAAAGGACTAGGCACAAACCCATGTATCAAGGCTGGACAAGGAAATCCAGTAGGAAGAAGAAAGTCCCAAGATAAGACAAAACAGAGACACCCCAACTCCCAGTTAGGATTCTCCCAGAAACCTCAATCTAAACAACCACAACATACATGCAGAGGTCCTAGCACACCCATGCAGGCTCTAGTATTGTTGCTTCAGTCTCTGTGAGTTACTATGAGCCCTATTTAATAGATTCTGTGAAATATGTTCTCTTTCTGCCCTTGACCCTTCTGGCTCATACAATCCTTCCTCTCACTCTTCTCCAGTACTCCTTGAGTTTATTTACTTTATATTTTCAGAATGTGAATGTGCAGACCACCTGCCTGGTTACCTGATAAAATGTCCATGCTTAAGGGACATTTGAGCTCTATTTTTCTTACACAAGTTGAACAGTGTGAACAATCTAATTCAGTTCTTTGAGAAAGTCACAGCTGTCTGAAAGCACAGCATCACACACACTTTGTCTTGGTGAATAGTTTTATGGAATCCCCTCCTGTGTCTCAAACTATATGCTGATAAATCTTTGATTATCTGAGCATTCTATAAAGCATCGCAAAATATAACCTGACAATGATAATTATGTAATTTTAACTTGATGAATTAAAAAAGTGAAAGGCCTCAGGTATCATAGACTTACATCCTTTAGGCAGTGGTACAGAATATAAATTCCAGAGGCCTATCCCTTTGAAGAAGAATTTTAGAGGACTAGATATCATATGCCCCTTTATCTTCTTCCAGCTTTTGTGTATATGTATATCATATCTTGCATATCTTACCACTGAGAATTACTCAGAGTGCTGAGTAGGCAGCCCATACCTAGGACATAGCATTGATTGATACGCCACATTATCTAAAAGATCTGATTATGATTCAGCATAAATCAGGAGAGGGCAATTCAGCAGGTTAAGTTTTGAATATGAGACAATTTATTTGAGCCATTAAGCAATAGAGCATCTTTTTTAAGTAAGGATCATGTCTTGATAAGGTCTGTATTATGTGAAGTTCCTTAAGTGTCATAATACCACCTGTTATAACTTCAGAGCAATGCTGTGTCATCCTCATAGAACACAAACCAAGAGCTCTTCACTGTAGTGGGTAGCCATTCCAGCTTTGATCTCAAAGTAGTACCCCTAATGAGGCTTCTGGTAACTGCCACACCTACCTATGACTCACTCCTGGGGTTGGGCCAAGACAGAAGCCCTTAAGAACTGAGATCTGGACCTCTAGGCCCTCTTGGTGCCTCATGATCCTGGATGCTGGATCTTAGACAAGAAGAGTTATCCAGAGGACTCTGGACTACACACCTCACCTCTCTCGAATCATGTAACTAATGCCTTTACTGACTGAGTTACCCCAAAATAAACCTCCTTTTTAACTATGTGGAGCTGCCTTGTTAATCCCCACAATACTTCACAGGGAAATAAAGATAGAATTCAGCCTTGGAATCCTGTTAGATATGTTTGTAAACCTTACCTAAGTATGTGCTAGCTCAGCCAATACTGTGAATGTTAGAATTATTCACGTTGAAAGTGTTATTGTACTGAATATTGGTTAGTTTTTCAAAGAAGTAGTAGTTTTAGCAGACTCTAGAAGAAACAATGGGCACATGTATCTACTTGGAGATATAAGTAATAGTATCTAAATGTATGTAATAAGAATTTCTTCAGGGTGCATAAGCCTTTTCTAATTTTCATGTCCTATCATAAGAGTACCAAAAATCAAAATTTATTCCAGTGAATGAACATTGTGTTCGGAAACATGAACTTCATGGGATGGAGGAATATCTATGCAGTTACTTCTCTGCACTTGCTGGGTTTAGTGATTCTGAAATAGAAGTGAGGAGGTGTTTACACATTTCTGTTGAACCAAAACATTATACAGTACACTACAAGAGAGTGGTGCAAACAGACTAATAGATAACCAGTCAGAATTCCCTGAGGAAGTTCTTATGACAAGGCACTTCCTACAGGCTGACAAGACAGCAACATGACACAGAAGAAGAAGGAGTAAAGGGAAAGGGGGCTCCTGTATCTGGCTACTGTGTGCACTAGGAGATCCATGGGTTAGCACTGGGGTTTTATTGCCAAAGCCTTTTCTCTTGTTATGCAATATGCCTGACGTTTCCCTAGCGAATAAAGCAAACTTCTAAACAAAAAAAAAAAAAAATTAGAGACAATTTAAAACATTATCCACAACTGTAAAATTTGAATTCCATGGTGGAATGAAGCCATTCCAGGTAAATTTACACTAGTAGCTCTGGCTGGTTATGGCTAATCTTGGTGATATGAAATTTGTGTACCCAAACTGCCCCAAACCACACTGTTTAGAGTTGACTAGATGGACAAATACAACATCACTATCCCTGGACTCAAGGAATGTTATCCTTAAATTAAAGGGAGAGTTTTTGTTTCATTAGGAAAATGAATAAGTAAGGGAGCAACAGAATGAAGGTGAGCACAGGAAAACTTTGGAACTAAGGTTTGGACTCTAGCATTGACTGAAGTGTTTATTTCATGAGCATATACACTGTCCTCCAAATACATCACATTGTGTACTTGGCAAATGTGAAGTCTGCACTTATAGCCACACTTAAGTAAAATGCTTTTCAGAAGATGGCAAAGAATACTGAGGAAAAAGTGAGATTTGACAATTGCAGTTTGGTTGAAGAAGTTCTGAGTTCTAATCACCTGTGATTAAATTTGGTGGTCTATCCTAAAAACTGCAAATCTTTGTTCTTTGTTGTATTATCAAAAAATTTCTACTGGCCTCTGTGGGCATCAGGCACTCATGAAGTGTACATGCAGGCAGAATACCTGAGCAAATAACATTGTAATTTTTTTAAAACTATGTATACTTAGTACATATTTCAGTGTCTCTCACAGGTTTGCGTATTTTTGTTTCTTTTTATTCTCACTTATGTAAAGAAAATAATTGACCAACATGTTTGACAATTTTATGTCTATAATATATTCTGAATGTTCTCCTCCCATACCTTCTCTAATCTCCAACCACCCCTATCACACTCCTCTCCAAATCCTTGTCAGTCACTTTGCAATTTGATGATACTTTGTTTTGTCACTTGTTTTACTCAGGCCCATATGTATGGACATATGATTGAGGTTATCAGTGGGTATGAAAATAAAAACAATGCCTTTTCCTCTCCCAGATATCTCAGCAAAGAGTGCAATGGCCCTGATCCCTCTTCCACCCATGTCATTGTTGTTAAGTCTATTCTTGAGCAGACCTATAGTACTAATATAAATTGGTTTTTTTGTTTGTTTGTTTTTTGGTTTTTTTGAGACAGGATTTCTCTGCGTAGCTTTGTGCCTTTCCTGGAGCTCACTTGGTAGCCCAGGCTGGCCTCGAATTCACAGAAATCTGCCTGGCTCTGCCTCCTGAG
>NC_051065.1:86035543-86052185 GCF_004664715.2 Peromyscus leucopus | reverse complement strand
CCAATTGAAATGATTTAAGTACAACTACATGGCACCAAGGTTTAGGCCTAATATAGGCCTGACATCCAAGTCCTTGTTTTCTGGAAGAAAGGCCTCAAAAGTCCCACTCAATTCCACATAACAATACTTCAAAGATCAATTAGGTTTTCCTTTCCTTAATATTTTTGTTTTTGACTTCTAATCTTAAAGACTAGATTAAAGCTTAGCTCATTTCCCAGAAGGCATGCTTCCCTTTGCTCTATGAAAGAGTCCACCAAGACCTCTTCCTCAAAACCATCTAGCCCCCAGCCTCCAGCCTGTGCTTGTGCTGCATCTTTCTCAACATCCTGAAAAGGTAATGTGGGTAAAATATGCTCATAAACATTAAAACTAGTTGTTAGAAAGACGTAGCTAGCTTTATAATTTAAGTTTTAAAGCATAAATACATGCAGCTTAATCTGCACTGACAATGATTGTCGAAGCCTAGAATTCAACATTTACAAATTCTCATTCACACACACAAACACACTATTATCACACAACTTGTGTCTTGAGAGAATCTTCTACTTTTTAAATTTTTGACCTCCCAGTCAATCCCAAGTTCAACCAACTTTTCTGAGTTCTGGTAGTTACCTGGACCACTGAGGCATTGCCACAAGACTTCTTCTCTTTTGAAACATCCTTTTTCTCTAGATATTAGGATAGCTACACCAGCTTGTTTCTTCTGTGGTGTATGTTGGTGTGGGATTATCTATCACTTGATTTTTCATGGATGTGTTTAGCTTCTTTGGGTTGAATTTTCCCTTCTAGTGCTTTCTGTAGGGCTGGGTTTGTAGACAGGTATTGATTAAATCTGGTTTTATCCTGGAATATTTTGTTTACTCTGCCTATGGTGATTAAGAGTTTTGCTGGGTATAATAGTCTGGGTTGGCATCCATGGTCTCTTAGTGTCTACATGAGATTTGTCCATGATCTTCTAGCTTTCATAGTCTCTATTGAGTAGTCTGGTGTTATTCTGATGGGTTTACCTTTATATGTTACTTGGTCTTTTTCCTTTGCGACTCTTAATATTTTTTCTTTGTTCTGTGTGTTTAGTGTTTTGATTATTATGTTGCGAAGGGACTTTTTTTTTTTTGGATCCAGCCTATTCGGTGTTCTGTAAGCTTCTTGTATCTTCATATGTATTTCTTTCTTTAGGTTAGGAAAGTTTTCTCTATGATTTTGTTGAATATATTTTCTGTGCCTTTGAGTTGGTATTCTTCTCCTTCTTCTATCCCTATTATTCTTAGGTTTGGTCTTTTCATGGTGTCCCAAATTTCCTGGACGTTTTGTGTTAACGACTTTTTTGTCTTTAGTGTTTTCTTTGACTGACGAATCTATTTTCTCTATCGTGTCTTCAGTGTCAGAGATTCTCTGTTCCATCTCTTGCAATCAGTTGGTTATGCTTGTTTCTGTAGTTCCTGTTCATTTTTCAGGATTTCTATTTCCAGCATTCCCTCAGCATGTGTTTTCTTGATTGTCTCAAATTCATTTTTCAGATCTTGGAATGTTTCTTTCATCTGTTTAATTGCTTTTTCTTGGCTTGATTTGATTTCTTCCCATTTTTTGTTTGTTTTTTCTTCCATTTCTTTAAGGGAGTTTTTTATTTCCTTTTTAATGGAGTTTTTTCATTTCCTCTTTAAGGGAAGTTTTTATTTCCTCTTTAAGAGAGTTTTTCATTTCCTCTTTAAGGAAAGTTTTTATTTCCTCTTTAAGGTAGTTTTTCATTTCCTCTTTAAGGAAAGTTTTTATTTCCTCATTGAGGGAATGTTTTATTTCTTCTTTAAGGGCCTCTATCATCTTCTTAAAGTCATTTTTAGGGTTGATCTCTTCTGTTTCTTCTGTCATGGTATGTTTAGGTCTTGCAGGTGTAGAATCACTAGGTTCTGATGTTGCCATATAGGTCTTTATGTTGTTGCCTGTATTTTTGCACTGCCGTCTACTCATCTCTTCCTCTGTGCGGTGCAGGTGGTGTCTGTGTCTGAGAGTGCCTCTCTTGTTCTAAATTTTAGTCTTGGTTTAGTAGGGGTTCTTGGTTAAATTGGTGCTATTGGGCTGTTTCTTCAGGGACAGCTGATTTCAGTCGGTGAATTATATACTTATGATTCTGGTGATCTGGTTTGGTGACTGGGTAGCGCCTTCTTCAAAAACCCATTTTTTTTAATGTGGAAAAAAATTCTCTTTTATTCACAGCAACATGGTTCTAGTTTCCTGTTGCATATTTGCTCAGAAAGCACTTCCTTGTGGATTCAGAATTGACAGGCTTCTTTTCTGTCCTAGTGAAAGCATTTCTTGTATATTTCAAAAACAGGGATTTATAGAACATGGTAAACAAGTACTGATAATTTGTTGATTGGTTTTGGTGTTATTGGGTCTTGCTGTTGCTAGCTCAGACTTCTCTTGAACATACTACACATCTCAGGCTGGCCTTGAAGTTGCTATCTTCCCTCTTCAGCTTCCCAATGTAGGAATTATAGAGAAGCACTTGAATCAACATTGTCCTTATGAGGGAGGCCCCTAAGCCAGGAATCAATACAGCCTATTGTTAGTTTTCATGACTGCCCATCATAAATAGGACATAAATCCCTATTACTAAAGACATAATTTCAGCTGAAATTCTCCATCTGGCTGGCTAACTTTCATAGTTCTGAATGGAGTTCTTCAAACTCCTGGTGAAGAAAAATAGCAATCAAGTTTGCTCAGCTGTGGAATTTATAACCTACAATAATGGCAACCTGTATGGCAGGATGCTTTCTCGTACAATAATCCTTATCATGGAACTAAACTACAGCTTTCTCCTTAGATCTGTGACCCACTCTCTGGCAAAACCAACTGTCTGATATTACAAAGCTAGTCAAGTGTCCACAGATGGGACAGTCATATGCATTATGAGATAACTTAAAACTGGTATAATTCTGTATAGGCATTGTGTCACGTTGGCTTCCACATAGTTACATTTATACCTATACATTTGTTATGTTGTCAGCATTTACCATAGAAATTCTTTTTTTGTAAGTGGGTGATACTTACGGTAGAACCTCACGGTCTTTCAAATTGTGAAGGATAACTGTAGAGTACTCACACTTATCCTTAAAAAGATATTTATATCATCCCGACCAGACTCAAGGAATGTCTCACAACAGGATGTAGAAAGAATATAAGAACCAAAGGACAGCAAGGAGTGATGTGAAACAGTACATTCTGGACATGATCATTGTACTACACTCATGAAATCACTGCCTTTAATTGAGCTTAGAACTTAAGATGGATTTTATGGTGACTAAGCAAAGGCATGGCAGTAGGAACATGTGAGAGCTCACATAGGGATCCACAAGCAGGAGGCAGAGAGAAGCTCATCCCCATGACACACCATATCTAAAAAGACCACAACTCATCTCCACTTCAAGCAGTTCCACCAAGGCAGATCAAATGTTCAAACATATGAGACCATGGGGACCACTTCTTTCAAAATAGGAAAACTGGATACCAAGAAAATGAGAAGGAAGATGTATGTGATAAGGATACCCCACAGATTTTGACCTTTACTTCAGAAGAAATATTCAAATTTTGTCATTGTTGAATGTATCCTTTACAATGCTCCAGTATATAAAACTATAATAGTGAATAATCTGCTTTGAACTCCTTAAATTCAAGAGATGGGTTGAGTGTGAGTGCCAAAAAGGCAGATAAACAATATAACATATTTTTTGAGACCAATGTTACATACTCTAAGCAAAAAGAGGAAAATTAGTCTCTGGTGGGCAGACTCATTTGAGTCAGTATGGGCTTGATCATCACTGTCTAAGATCGCCATGAAATATCTATCTCAAATAAGAAGGGTAGTATTATTATCCATTATGTAGTCAAGTAGAGAAAAATGTTTGTCAACCAAGTTGGACTCATGGAAATGTTAAAATAAATTAGTTAAGAGCTGGACATTAACCAAAATACCAGGATAAATTTTGTCCTCCTCATGCTGGTCACAGTATCTTTAATATCATTACTGATTTATAATTTATTTATTTATTTATTTGTTTGTTTATTTATTTTTTACAAACTGACAGTGCTTCGTGTGAGCTCAGTGCTTCCAGCAATTCCCAGAAGGACTCTTCTATGAGTTTGAAGGAAGGAAGTACTGTGAGCATGATTTCCAGATGCTCTTTGCTCCCTGCTGCCACCAGTGTGGTGAATTCATCATTGATCGGGTTATTAAAGCCATGAACAACAGCTGGCATCCTGAATGCTTTCGATGTGACCTCTGTCAAGAAGTGCTGGCAGACATAGGGTTTGTCAAGAATGCTGGCAGACACCTGTGTCGTCCATGTCATAATCGTGAAAAGGCCAGAGGCTTTGGGAAATACATCTGTCAGAAATGCCATGCCATCATTGATGAACAGCCTCTGATCTTCAAGAATGACCCTTACCATCCAGACCACTTCAACTGTGCCAACTGCGGGAAGGAGCTAACTGCTGATGCCCGGGAGCTGAAAGGGGAGCTCTACTGTCTGCCATGTCATGATAAGATGGGAGTCCCTATCTGTGGTGCTTGTCGGAGGCCCACTGAAGGGCGAGTAGTGAATGCCATGGGCAAGCAATGGCATGTGGAGCATTTTGTTTGTGCAAAATGTGAAAAGCCATTTCTTGGACATTGCCATTATGAGAGGAAGGGCTTGGCTTATTGTGAAACTCACTATAATCAGCTATTCGGTGATGTCTGTTTCCATTGCAACCGTGTCATAGAAGGGGACGTGGTCTCTGCCCTCAACGAGGCCTGGTGTGTGAGCTGCTTTGCCTGTTCCACCTGCAATACCAAGTTAACACTCAAGAATAAATTTGTGGAGTTTGACATGAAGCCAGTCTGTAAGAAGTGCTATGAGAAATTCCCACTGGAACTGAAGAAAAGACTTAAGAAACTGGCTGAGACTTTAGGGAAGAAGTAACTTCTGGTAGGTTTGTTTTGTTCTGTTCTGTCTTCTAACCTATAGTACTTAACTTGACCCACCCTTATCTAAAGGTGGATCAAAGCATTAGAATGCTTTTCTTCACTTCCCTTTTCTGATTTAAAAAGAAAACATATCTATTCTGATATAAAACACAGATGAAATCAAGACTTTAGCCTTAGCAGTCTGTGGACTATTTAAAAAATAAAGAGGAAAGAAAATAAAATTAAAAAAAAATGTTAAAGGGTAATTTTGATTAAGCCTTATCCTCCAAACAATAAATTTAACTCTTCACCATGAAGCACTGTGCTCTGCAAATCAACGCTGGGTCTGTGTGGGAAGAGAACCCACTTCCACAAACCATCCTCTAACCTCCACAGTCTTAGGCCAGCCACAGCTGCGCAGTGAAACCTTGTTTCAAAGATGAGAAGTGGCTGTGCACATCATATGACCTGTGTGCTGACACCTGTGCTTCATACCTAATCTAACTTGCCTTGCTTGCCTTAGAAAACTGCATTCCCTAATCAGGAATGCTATATAACACCAAATAAAAATAAATACTTTGACTGGGATTTATAAAGAGTGAGTTTTACATGACTCAGATTTTAAAAGACTCCAGACTTTATTTTATATCATAAGAAAATTTCTCACTCATATACTGGAGAAGGATATAAGAAAGATAAGTAAACTACCAAAATAATTCCTATGCAGTCTTAGTGTATTTATCTAGTTAGTGTTGTAAAAGGAACATGCATATTACTAAGAAGCAGAAGTGTTTCAGAATGACTTGAATTTTTATTATATCACTATGCTTAGTTTTCTGTTTTGTTCTCCTTATGAATTTTTTTCTTTGTACAGTTTCTTAATAAAGTTGCTGTAGCTACTAGTATGTCTTTTACAGTCTTGAGCAAAACAAGCAAAAAAACTATGCCAGTTATCTTGAAAATACTGCACACTTTGTGATATTGGGAAAATGAAGCATTTTAAAAATATATTACACAATTATGCTTTAAGCTTAATGTAAAATATATAGTATTCAAATAGGACATGAAATAAAATATTATGCAGCTAGGAATGTATACTTTGAAAATGGGTGTGAGCCAGGGATGGCAGCCCTGGTCTTTAATCCCTGCATTCTGGATGTAGAGGCAGACAAATCTCTTGGGAGTCCTAGTCCAGCTAAGGCTGCATATTGAAACATTGTTTCCAAAAAAGTGACTGTGTAGGTCATATTACCTGTGTGCTAATATTTATGCTTCATACATAATCTAACTTGCCTTGCCTTAGAAAACTGCATTCCCACCAGGCAGCAGTGGTGCATGCCTTTAATTCCAGCACTGGGGAGGCAGAGCCAAGGCAGATCTCTGTGAGTTCGAGGCCAGCCTGGTCTACAAAGCGAGATCTAGGACAGGCACCAAAGCTACACACAGAGAAACCCTGTCTCAAAAAACAAAAAAAAAAAAAAAAAAAAAGAAAGAGAGAGAGAGAGAGAAGAAAAGAAAACTGCATTCCCTAATCAAGAATTCTAGATTCTAGATGTTTCATACAATACCAAATAAAAATACTTGGGCTGAGATTTATAAATTTAGAATCATTCGCCACTGATATAAACTTTTTTAAAAATTCCTTTCTCAGGAAGCCAATGGAAATTAATCCCTGTCCTCTTATTAGAATGATGGTAATATATGTTTTAGGTTTTTTTCATTTCAAATGTCATAATTGGGTTTTATCTACTATAAGATAGTAAAAAGTTATAAATGATACTTTTAGATTGAAAGAGGGTAGTAATAATATTAACTTTAGGTAAAAATCAGTTCTATTTCATAGAAATTTTTATCCTGAAATGTCTGTACCATTTTTTTTCTTATAAACTCAATATGCAACAGTATGAGCATCTTAAAAATGTTTCTGCTGCTAATGTGTTGCCTTTTTTTTCTATGTTACCAAGATATATATAGCCAACATTGCTGGGTATAGTGACTCACATTGTAGTCTCAGCACTTGGGAGCTAAAGCAGGAAGGTTGCTATGATTCGGAGGCCAATCCTAGGTTACAGTCTGTGATGCTGTCCCCCAAGACATCCCCACAAACAAAAACACTAGTATATTGCTTTGCCATAAAGGCTATCTCAGGGGCCTAGGAAAGAGCTCAGTTGGTAAAGTACTTGTCATAACAGCCTGAGGACCTGAGTTTGAACCTGGAGGTGAACAGATCCCTGGACTCACTGGGTAGCCAACCCAGCCTAACTGGTGAGCCCCAGATCCAAGGGGAATATCTGTCTCAAAAGAAGCAAAGTGGATGGCTCCTGAGGAATGACAGACACCCCAAGATTGACATCTGGTCTCCACATCCACACACTTATGCACACATTCAGAAGTATATACTCATGCATACACACAAAAAAGTGTATCTCAGGATGCTATTACTCTGCCATTCAAATGTTTGTAATCGTGACTTTTTTCAAATACTTGGTTGTGCACATTATAGAATACATTTCTGCTTTCAGATAACAAACTTGTAACCAGTTATTTTATTTTTTAATATTCTACTGCACACAAAAAAGTGTATCTCAGGATGCTATTACTCTGCCATTCAAATGTTTGTAATCGTGACTTTTTTCAAATACTTGGTTATGCACATTATAGAATACATTTCTGCTTTCAGATAACGAACTTGTAATCAGTTATTTTATTTTTTAATATTCTTTTGTGATTAAGAAAACTGTAAGTGATTAAAAACAATACATGCTTTGTGTTTGTTTAGCAGTCTAAAATTGTGTTTGACAATAAGAACCAAAATATCTTCAGTGTGCCTTTGCCAGCTAATAATGACAAGCAGTGAACACCTTAAAAGTATTTATGAAGTATTATCCATGCGCTTAGGCAAATAGAATTTGTAGCCTAGGGTCTCGATGCTAAGTTCTTAGGTACCTCACTAGAAATAGGGAGCAGAAAAGCAGGCGTGCACATGCTTCCCTCATTGCTTTGGAGATGTATGCCTGAGTCTTGGCTTACACGTCTTACATGTCATCGCATAGCCGGAGCCCCCACTGCCGTCTTTGCTCAGTCCTCTTCAGACAGGACTCTTCCTGCAAGTTTGACTTGGTAATTATATGATACAGAGTCAAGACAAGGTGCTTCTCTCTGTGGTGGGTGGCATTGGAACCCTTAGTGTGGAAGAAGATGGGGAGGTTTAAGTGGAGTAAAGACAAAGACTTGGTCTAGTTCCTGTTTGTTGTTGGGTTTTGCAGGCTGCTGGCCTTGCCAGTGAACATCTCTGTTTAAATTTTAGGGGCAATCTGAAATAATTCATTGTGCTCATCAAATTTCTAAGTGCTCTTTTTGTCCTTAGTTATCCTAATGTAATGGGGAAAACAGATACACATAAAATATTTTTGTGTCACGTTCAAAGCCTTATTAACACTTTGCCTGAAATAGGTCATTTTGCCTCATCCATTTGCCAAAGTAGCCAATTATAAGTTTAGGAAACTTTGATGTAGGCTGACAATATTCTTGTATTTTACTTTAGATTGTAAGCTTAATGGCAGGAAATTATATCAATAACTGTGCTTTTTATGTACCAACCATTGCTGTATACCTTTGGTGCTTAAAAAATGTTCATAATTCATAAAAAAAAGACCAAGAAGGAACCAAAGGAGATGGGCAGACATAAAGGCAGAAGTCCACAAAAAAATGAAGCGCAATACAGCATCACCAGAACCTAGCCTGCCTCCAACATCTAGACCTGAACAGCAAAATTTGGAAGAAGCAGAAGAAAACAGCCTTATGAATAACATCATGAAGAAGGTAGAGGCTTGTGTAGAGGAAAAGACAAAAAATGGGAAGAACGCTATAAACAACTAGAGGAAAGGGCAAACAAATTAGAAGAAAACAATAAAGTCCTGGAAGAAAACAATAAAGTCCTGGAATAAAACAAAAAAGTGCTGAAAGAAAATCATGAAAAAGCAATGAAACAAATGAAGGAAACAGTCCAAGACCTGAAAGGGGAAATAGAAAAAAATGAAGAAGACACAAAAAAGAGGGAATGCTGGAAATAGAAAATCTGAGTAAATAATCAGGAACTTCAGATGCAAGTACAACAAACAGAATACGAGAGATGGAAGAGAGGATCTCTGGTGTTGAAGATACAGTAGAAGAAATAGATTCATCAGTCAAAGAAAACACTAAAGCCAACTCAAGTCAGAAACCAAAATGCCCAAGAAATTTGGGACACCATGAAAAGACCAAACCTATGAATAATAGGGATAGAAGGAGAATACCAACTCAAAGGCACAGAAAATATATTCAACAAGATCATAGAAGAAAACTTTCCCAACATAAAGAAGGAAATGCCTATGAAGATACAAGAAGCCTATAGAACATCAAACAGACTAGACCCCCCAAAAAAAGTCCCCTCACCACATAATAACTAAACAACTAAACGTACAGAATAAAGAAAGAATATTAAGAGGAGCAAAGGAAAAAGGCCAAGTGACCTATAAAGGCAAACCCATCAGAATAACACCAGATCTCTCAATAGAGACTTTGAAAGCCAGAAGGACCTGGACAGACGTAATGCAGACACTAAGAGACCATTGATATCAGCCCAGACTAATATAACCAGCAAAACTTTCAATCATCATAGATGGAATGAACAAGACATTCCAAGAAAAAGCGAGATTTAAACAATACTTATCCACAAACCCACCCCTACAGAAAGCACTAGAAGGAAAATTCCAACCTAAGGAAGTCAGATACACCCACGAAAACACAAGCAATAGATAAAAACCACAGCAGTAACCCCAAAGAAGAGAAGTACACACATTACCACCAAAAAATAACAGGGAAGAACAATCACTGATCATTAATATCCCTTAATATCAATTGACTTAATTCACCTATAAAAAAGACATAGGCTTACAGAATGGATATGAAAGCAGGACCCATCTTTCTGCTGCATACAAGAAACACATCTCAAATTCAAAGACAGACATTACCTAAGAATAAAAGGCTGGGAAAAGGTTTTCCAATCAGTCTTAAGAAACAAGTGAGTGTAGCCATCGTGATATCCAACAAAATCGATGTCAAACTAAAATCAATCAAAAGAGATCAAGAAGGGCATTGCATACTCATCACAGGAAAGATTCACCAAGATGAAGTTTCAATTCTGAATATTTATGCCCCAAACACAAGGGCACCCACATATGTAAAAGAAACATTACCAAAGCTTAAACCACATATAAAACCCCACACATTAATAGTGGGAGATCTCAACACCCCAATTTCACCGCTGGACAGATCTCCCAAATCGAATCTTAACAGAGAAATAAAGGACTTAACTGATGTCATGACCCAAATGGACCTAAGAGATATCTACAGAACATTCCATCCTAACAAAAAAGAATATACCTTCTTCTCAGCACCCCATGGAACGTTTTCTAAAATTGACCACATACTTGGCCACAAAGCAAATCTCAACAAATACAAAAGAATTGGAATAACCTCCTGTGTTCTATCAGACCACCATGGTTTAAAGTTAGATTTCAACAACAACAAAAACTACACAAAACCTACAATCTCATGGAAACTGAATAATACTCAACTGAATCACCAATGGGTTAAGGAAGAAATAAAGAAAGAAATTAAAGACTTCCTAGAGATCAATAAAAATGAAGACACCACATACCCAAACTTATGGGACAATATGAAAGCAGTGCTAAGAGGGAAATTCATAGAACTAAATGCCCACATAGAGAAGTTGGAGAAATCTGATACTAGTGACTTAACACCACACCTGAAAGTTCTAGAACAAGAAGAAGCAAAGTCTCTCAGGAAGAATAGATACCAGGAAATTATCAAAGTGAGAGGTGAAATCAATAAAATAGAAACTAAGAGAACAATGCAAAACATTAATGAAACAAAGAGTTGGTTCTTTGCTAAAATCAACAAGATAGACAAGCCCTTATCTAAACTAACCAAAAAACAGAGAGAGAGAGAATCCAAATGAACAAAATCAGAAATGAAAAGGGGGACATAGCAACAGACATTGAGGAAATCCAGAGAATTATAAGATCATATTTCAAAAACCTCTACCCCACAAAACAGGAGCACATTTTGGACACCTGAAAGTGTAAGTGAAAATTCAATTTGTTAAGCAAAAGCCACCTCTATATCCCTGTCATAACAGCATGATGAAATATAAATTAAATTTACAAAATGAGATAAACTGTATTTTCAGATACATGTGTAACTGTTAGAAAATAATGTTTTGAAAGAAGATTACACACTCAAAAAATCCTTTTAGGAAAAGTTGTGTGGGAGCCAGACATGGAAGTGGCCAACTAGAACTACATTCTGAAAGACAATACCTCCTGGTTTTTGGTATTGGACTTTCAAGCCCCTTACACACTAAGAAAATGAATTTCTGTTACTCATGCCTTAGGGTCCTTATGCTGGACTGTGGTGACCAGTGTACCATCTTCACACTCCTTCATCAGATAAGCACCAGCAGGCCCCTCTTGGACTAGAAACAACTTTGCTCCTTTTTATCCTTTTGTTCTGACTCTGGTAAAGAAGGAGGGGCCAACATGAAAATCCTCATAGCTCTTTCCTCTGCCTGTACTGCAGCACTAACCCAGGCCTTTGCATATTGCTCCCTTGGGAGACCCACCCTTCTTAGTCTGAGATAAAAATTGTCCTCTTGCAGTGACTGATCAGTCTCCTCAGACTGCCTCCTCAAAATGAAGTTACCTGTTGTGCTGTTGGTGCTGCTGGTGTTCAGTATTCCTGGTAAGAACAGTGAGGAAGGAGGGTGGGTAGTGGGGATGAGTCCTGAGTCTCACTGCTGATCACATGGATTCTGTCCATGTAGGGAGGATGGCCCTTATCCTCCAGGATGGGGCCTGTGAGATTTACATCTGTTAGAGGGAGGACCCAGATGGGAAGGAACCTGTATTACAATGAAGATTATGATACAGATGGACTGAGATGGTCTGAATCACAGCTAGAAGCCCCTTAGGGCTGTTAGTTCACTTGTTTTGTTAAAAAGCAAATTTTAGTATATAAAGAATTTTAGGTAATATAAACATCTAAACTGAAATAAATTTTTAAAAATCAACTTAGTTTGTCCATGACTTTGTTCTTTTCTGTCTTTATTTCAGCTTCCAGAGGGGATGTTGTGATGACTCAAACTCCACTCTCCCTGCCTGTCAGCCTTGGGGATAAAGCCTCCATCTCTTGCAGGTCTAGTCAGAGCCTTGTACATAGTAATGGAAACACCTATTTGGAATGGTACCTACAGAAGCCAGGCCAGTCTCCACAGCTCCTGATCTACAAGGTTTCCAATAGATATTCTGGAGTCCCAGACAGGTTCAGTGGCAGTGGGTCAGGCACAGATTTCACACTCAAGATCAGCAGAGTGGAGCCTGAGGATTTGGGAGTATATTACTGTTTGCAAGGTTCACATGCTCCTCCCACAGTGATTCACACCCTAACAAAAACATCTTTGCTTGGGGTGACCCAGCTGCCAAACCTGTTACTTCTCTGTCAGAGAGAAGTGTTGAGGAACTCCTCATTATTTGTTGCAGCTGAGGGTCTTGGAGCACGAGTCCCATGGCTACACCTCACTGGTCATGCATTTCTGGTCTCATCAGCTGCAATAACAATGATGTTGCATTTGTCTAAGGAAAATGGTGAACATGTCCCCTTTCATCAACCAGGAATAATGGAGTTAAAGCTCAGTGAAAACCTATTTTGATTCTGCAGGACTTGTCTGCCTTTCTGAATCAAAATTATCCATTAAAGCAGTCAGGAACTGATATATATTCCTCTATTAAACTGTGCCCTTTACTATATTTCTTAGTCACTGTTCTTTTACTATGAAGAGACACCATAATCATGGCAACTCTTGTTTTAAAAAAAGCATTTAAACAGTGTTTGTTCAGAGTTTCAGAAGTTTAGTCCTTTGTTAGGGCAGGAAGAGTGGTGTTATACAGGCAGACATGCGCTGGACAAGTAGCTGAGAATTCTACATATCGACCCATAGGCAGCAATAAGAGCAATCCACTTGGCCTGATTTGGGCTTTTGGAAATCTCAAAACCCAATTTCAGTCATAGTTCCTCCCATAAGGCCACATATCCTAATCCTTTCAAATAATGCCACTCCCTGATGACTAAGCATTCAAATCTATGATCCTATGGGGGCCATTCTCATTCAAACCACCACATGATATAATCATTTGATTTGCCACATTTTATGGTTTTTATTTAAATTCCATTATATTAATGTAAATATTGCATACCCTACTCCATTTTATTTTTTATTTATTTAAAGCATGTTCACTATGTCTTTTATCATGAAATGTTTCTTTTCTGAAAAATTGTACTGTTTTCTCTATCCAACTGTTCTATTTGACTGCAAGATTTATTCCAATTATATGCACAGTTTTGATGTATAATAACTTATGTATTATGCTAGTATTTTCTGATTGCTTTGGATATTTTTCCATGTTTCAATACTTTTTTTTTAAATTTAATTTTATTTTATTTTACAATACAATTCTGTTATACATATCAGCCACGGATTCCCTTGTTCTTCCCCCTCCGCCCCCTTCCCTTCCCCCAGCCTACCCCTCATTCCCACCTCCTCCAGGGCAAAGCCTCCCCTAAGGACTGAGATCAACCTGGTAGACTCAGTCCAGGCAGGTCCAATCCCCTCCTCCCAGGCCAAGCCAAGCGTCCCTGCATAAGCCCCAGGTTTCAAACAGTCAACTCATGCAATGAGCACAGGACCCAGTCTTACTGCCTGGATGCCTCCCAAACAGATCAAGTTAATTGACTGTCTCACCCATTCAGAAGGCCTGATCCAATTGGGGGCCCCTCAGCCATTGGTTCATAGTTCATGAGAATAGGAAGAAGCAAAGTGCTAGAGAGGCCCACAGAAATCCACAAAGATACCCCACAATAGACTGCTGGCAATGGTCGAGAGACAGCCAGAACTGACCTACTCTGGTGATGGGATGGCCAAGACACCCTAATTGTCGTGCTAGAAACCCCATCCAATGACTGAGGGAACTAGATGCAGAGATCTATGGCTAGGCCCCGGGTGGAGAGCTCCGGGAGTCCAATTAGCGAGAAAGAGGAGGGTTTATATGAGCAAGAATTGTTGAGACCAAGGTTGGATAAAGCACAGGGACAAATAGCCAAATGAATGGAAACACATGAACCATGCTTCAATACTTTATGGTTTTATGTTTTTATCTGTTGAGAAAATTTATTTTTGTCTCCTTAACTTTTGTGAATTTTAGTGAATTTAATGCAAACATTTTTTTTCTTTTTACTGAATTCTTTGGAATTTCAAACGGTAAATAATGATTTATTTTAGTTTTACCCCTATTATATTCTTTCCTCTCTCATTGAAATTCTATTCTCTGTACTCCCCACAAACCATAATTCTTTCTTTGATTCAGCGAGTTTATTTTTCTTTTTGCTTGTATGAATATGAGTTGGGGGTTATTGATTGGAACCATAAGCTAAAGACAATGTGATACCCTTTCCTAGCAACCATTAACTCCTACTAGTCTGTCCATGAATAGTGCAGAGTCAGCTTCCCCTCCATGAAAATTTAAATGATGATACATCCAATCTTCTACAGATCTTGCACTGATAACCATGGCCGTGAGTTCAAGAGTGCAGTACAATGATCATGTCCAGAAAGCACTTTTCACAGAACTCCTTGCTATGCTCTGGTTCTTATGGTCTTTCATCATCCTGTTGTGAGACATTCCTTGGGCCTGGTCGGGATGATATAAATATCTTGTTGAGGATAAATGTGAGTACTCTACAGTTATCCTTCACAATTTGAAAAGTTGTGAAGTTCTACTTTAAGGACCACCCACTCACAAAAAATAAATTTCTTTGATGAAAACTGACATCATAACAAATCTATAGGTATAAATATAGCTATATAGAAGCCAATTTGACACGATGCCTATTCAGAAAATACCAGTTGTAGGTTACTTCATAGAGCATATGACTTTCCCAGCCATGGACACTTAACTAGCTTTGCAATATCAGAGAGTAGTTCTCTGCCAGAGAGTGGGTCACAGATCCAATGAGAAAGCTCTAGGTTAGCTTCATGATAAGGATTATTGCAGAAGTTAGCATCCTACCATACAGGTTGCCATTAATGTAAATTATGAATTCCACAGCTGAGCAAGATTTGATTGCTATTTTTCTTCACCAAGAGTTTGAAGAACTGCGTCCAGAACTATGAAAACTAGCCAGCCAGATGGAGAATTTCAGCTGAAATTATGTCTTTCACAATAGGAATTTATGTCCTAGTTATGGTGGGCAATCAAGAAAACTAACAATAGCCTGTATGGATTCCTGGCTTAGGGGCCTCCCTCATAAGGATGATCTCTATCCATGTGCTTCTCTATAATCCCTACATTGGGAAGCTTAGGTAGAAAGGTTGGAACTTCAAGGCCAGCCTGGGATTTGTAGGATTTCTAGAGAAGCCTGTGCTAGTAACAGCAAGACTATGTCTCAATAAACCCAAACCAATCAACAAAATTATCGGTACTTGTTTGCTCTATTCTGTAAATCCTCTATATTTGCTATATAAAAGAAATGCTTTCACTAGGATAGAAAAGAAGCCTGTAAATTCTGAATCCACAGGGATGTGATACATGAGCTAGTGTGAAACAGGAAATTAGGACTCTGTTGCTGTGCATCTCCCCTACTATATTCACTTCTGAAGTGCTAGTTGTATCTTGTGTTCAGATTCCTGTTTGTGTGTGTGATCCTGATGTCTTATTAACTTTTCTATTGCTGGAATGAAACACCATGACAAAGATAACTTTTAAAGAAAGCCTTTAATTGGGTTTAGAACTTCGGATGGCTGGGTTTCATGGTGTCTAAGGAAAGGCATGGCAGTATGAACACATGAAAGCTTACATATGGATCCACAAGCAGGAGGCAGAGAGAAGCTCATCCCCATGACACACCTCCTTTAAATAGACGACAACTCATCTCCATTCCAAACAGTTCCACCAAGGCAGAACAAGTATTTAAAAAAAACAAGGGGGCCACCTCATTCAAAATGGCAAAACCGGATACCAAGAAAATGAGAAGGGAGATGTATATGATAAAGGATACCCACTAGATTTTGACTTTTACTTCAGAAAGGAAAATTCAAATCATCATTGTTGAATGTATCCTTTACAATGATAGAGAATAATCTGCCTTTGAACTGCTTAAATTCAGGAGATGGGTTGAGTGTGAGTGCTAAAAAAGCAGAAAAATAATGTAATATATTTTTTTGAGACAAAGGCTACATACTCTAAGCAAAAGAAGAGAAATTAGTCTCTGATGGATGGACTCATTTTAACCAGTATGGGCTTGGTCATCACTGTCTAAGATATCCATAAAATAGCTCTCTAATATAAGAAGGGTAGTATTATAATGTGTTATGTTGTCAAGTAGAGAGAAATGTTTGTCAACCAAGTTAGACTCATGGAAATGTGAAAGTGAATTAGTCAAGTGTTGGAAATTAACTAAAACACCAGGATAAAATCTATTGCTCCTCATGTTTGTTACAAAGTCTTTAGTATCATTGCTGATTTATAATTTATTTATTTTTCACAAAGTGATTTTATGGTGCAGAGATTTTCATCTATGAGAGCA
>NC_051065.1:86014933-86035043 GCF_004664715.2 Peromyscus leucopus | reverse complement strand
TGGATTTACGAAGGTTTAAGGAGGCAATTGTATCTTATAGCATGCATTCTCCATATGTAAAGCAAATGTTAAACTCTTGGTCAACATATAATAGGATTTTGCCACAGGACAGGTGGGAGCTGGCAAAAGCTGTTCTGGAACCAAGCCGGAAAAGGTACGGTGCCCTTTTCTTCGAAGGCAGCTTAACAGGCAGAGGGCCAATGGCTTCTGTTTTGCAATGGAACAGCAGCTGAAAGCTCACACCTCTCGATAGTAGACTGGCATTTAATAGAGGGATGTGGAGAAGAAGGGGATGCTGAGATGAAACCATATATACACAGCCAAGAAGAATGGACAGCTGAATTCAAAAACTGTCAACAATTTCCAGAATTTAAAATCCTGAATCATGACAGGACGCTATTGGAATTCAGGTGTTTCTGGTACGTGGACGGCTCTCACCCAATGTGAGGTTGAACTGTTGACCTTGTGTACATACTACTTCACAAATGAGTCTGTCAGATACACTAAGCCTATAGGCTGAAGATGATGCCCCAACACTGCGGAGAAACCTCAGGTGACTGTCCAGGCAGCTGGCTGTTTCTGTCAACTCACAAATTTTTTGGAAGTTGCTTGCATGCACTTCCTGTTTTTATTTTTGTTAGCTAATATTATTTCTTTCTTGGGTCTCTGAAGAAGTTGGAGATTAGTTAGTTATGAAGATTAGTAAGTTATAGTTGAAAATTAATTAGGATAGAAAGTATATTAGATACACCTTGGATTTAGCAAAATAGGATAGATAATGGAATTATTTTCTCTGATTTGTCAAATACCTGTTTAGGTATTTATTACTTGTATATAGTTATTGTACTTTTGTACATAGTTTTTCTTATGTTAGTTATAACCTTTTAATTTTTTTATTTTTATTAAAATAGAAAAGGGAAATGTGGTGGTATTCTAATTGCACTGAAATGTGATTTTGATTGTATGTTAATAAATAAAGTTGCCCAGGGGTCAGAGCTATTAGAGCCATAGACAGAGTGTGGCAGTGGTGGCGCACGCCTTTAATCCCATAGATCTCTGTGTGTTCAGGGATACAGCCAGCATTGGAGACATATGCCTTTAAGACCTGGGGGGCTGTACATATCTACAGTGACAAGGCAGTCACGTGTTTGTGTTTACATCCAATGAGAAGGCAGAACAAAAGACTATGAAAAGATGGACAGACAGGAAATAGGTCTCTTTCAGGAAGCTAGGACCATGCAGGAGGAAGGGTGAGATTTTAGCTCTGAGCACTGACCTCTTGGCTTTCTCTTTTACATTGGTTCTCTGTTTCTTATTTAATAAGACCATTGATTATATCAACACAACTTGTTTTAATTTGCTATCGATTTTAGTTTATTGATACAAATTTAAAGTTAATTTTGTTAGACTGTATGTATATTTTTACTCTTCTTTAAGATATTATGTTTCTGCAGCTCATTTAAATTATAATAGATAATTAAGAAGTACAGGTTAATAATTAGTCTTCTATGATAGTCAAACTTATAATCATGCTAAGTTTTCTAGATTTACATAGATATAATTCAATTAAACAGGTAATCTTCAAATGATTCAAAGACCCGTGGAATATGGCATTTAAAATGTTTTAAGAACTTTGACTTTCTGGAAATTGAGACATGTCTGCTCCTGGCAAGACCAATCTACATCAGAGAAGATAATGGGTATTGAAAAAACTCACTATGGAGTTTGCTTTCTTTGTGGCAAAAGTTGGCCACTGGGCAAAAATGTGCCCTTATGTAGTCTGTTTGATATGTTGCATAAACTGGACATACAGGGCCCATAGGAAGGTAACCACTGATTTTTACAAGGCGAGATGGTCCTTAAGGTTCCTGCTTCTCATAAGAAGTTCCAGACATTTTACAGGACAGAGGAAGAATCAACTGAGAGACTCTAGGCCTGTGGGCAAAAAATGGATGCACCAGCATTGCAGAGGAACTCTTGGTAACTGTCTAGGCAGGCAGTTGTCTCTGTCATTTCTAGATTTTTGGAAGTTGCTTACCTGTTTAATTAGGTAATATTATATCCTTCTGAGGTCTTTGGTGTAGTTGAAGACTAGATAGTTATAATTATAATTTTCCTTTGTTATGATAAAAGACAAGTTAGAAATGAAACTTTAGACTCACAAATATAGGATAGATAGAATATTTTCTTTAATTTTATAAAATACAAATAGACTAGATATTGTAACTGTAATTCTTGTTTGTTATATGTAATTTTACCATGCTAAAGTTAAAACCTTCCTTTTTAATTAAACAGAAAAGGACAAATGCTGTGGGATAATGCTTTTGTACACTGGTTTAATAAAATGCTAATTGGCCAGTAGCCAGGAAGGAACTATAGGCGGGATAAGCAGACAAGGAGAATTCTGGGAATATGAAGGCTGAGTCAGGAGACACCAGCTTGCTCTCCAGGGAGCAGCATGTAATGACACACAGGTGAAACCATGGAACATGTGTCAACATATAGACTAACAAAAATGGGCTGAGTTTAAGTGTAATAACTAGTCAGTAGTTAGCCTGAGCTAATGGCTGAGATGTTTTAATTAATACAAGCCTCTCTGTGTTTACTTGGGTCTGAGTGGCTTCAGACAATGTGGGACACAGGAGAACTTTCAGCTACAGGATTTAAATGAATAAGGGATAAGAAAATATTGTATGTATTTCCCTCACCTTATGGAGGGAAGGTATGAATCTGACTGTTGAACCTGGGTGGTGTGGTGTGTAGGAACATGAAAAGCTACATGACAGAAGGCCCGTTTTTCTTGATCCCAGCATGACTTTAGCTGGCAGCTCTTCTGGAGAATCCAATCTCATGGCTACAGTTCCTAGGCTTACATTAATGCTTGCCAAAGATGGCCATATTGGGCTCTCAATCTCCATTGGCATCAGAAGGGTAGATTTTTTTCATGGAGACCCATTAGGTCTCTGTCATGTTGGGTTTCAGCAGCAGTCATAGGACGTGTTCAGTGCTCAGAAATCCAAAGAGGAACCTCATTGTCCTGAGGAAAGACATAAACCAAACTCCGGGGCCACACCAACACTAGATCAGGTCTCCTTCACGTGCTAGTAGAAAGATCCTTCCATCACTCCAGAGGGTGATTTGCAACAGAAGCCCTCCAGTGCTTATCTGCAGCCAGTGTTCTTAACTGCTGAGCCATCTCTCTAGCCTAGTCAGGTAGTTTTTTAAGAATATTTTTCTTCATTCAATATCCATAGCATTTTACTGTGGCATTTGGTAATGTTACTGGAGAGTTAGCTAATAGGGCACTTGTTTTCAGAGGTTCACAGAAATTAGATAATGTACTTGAAATAGAAGTCAAGTGAATAAATGTTGAAAGTTAGACAAGAGTTAAGTCAATAAAACTGCACTGGCAAGTCAAAAGGAGACAGAAGAATATCATTGTCTATATTGTCACATGCATGTTAGTGTTGAAAAGAAAGGAACTAGGGAAAGGGTTAAGAACTGTGTGTAGCTATGAAGTCTTAGTTAAATGTCTGACTGCTCATTTTCTTAATTTTAGACTTTAGGAAAACCATTGCTGTCATCATATGTAGATGTATTTGTTTGTGATTAGATGAGTGCTCAAAATTGCTCAGGAATTTCATGGGCAACTTCACATCCCAAAATCAGGAAGTTTCTCCCTCATAGGGTTGGCATTTTTCCATCATGAGTTGATCTTCCTCAAAGGTTAATTGTTTCTAAAGTCCAAGATGACCAGGATGTTAAAGTGGCAATGGAGACTTAAGAAACATTTACCAAATCAGGAACAAACTGTGTAAAGGATAACAATTATCCTAGTTTGAAAGTAATTTGCCTGCATTACATCCTCATTATAATCCATATTCATGTGGAGAGTGGCACTATTAGGAAGTGTGGCTTTTTTGGAGGGCATATGGCCTTGTTGGAGGAAGTGTGCCATTGTGGGGGTGGATTTTGAGGAATCATACACTCAGAATACCACCCAGTGTGTCAGTTGATTTCCTGTTGGCTGCAGGATTTAGCATTCTCAGCTCCAGCACCACATCTGCCTGCCCGCTGCCATGCTCCCATAATGGACTGAACAATTGAAACTATAAGCGAGCCATCTCTTTTAATTTTTTTAAAAGAGTTGCCATGGTCATGGTGTCTCTTCACAGCAATTAAAAACCCTATCTAAGACAACAATAACATATCTTAGTAGTTTCATGAGTCCTAAAGTGGAAAAAATAGGTTTAATACATTTATGACTTATCAACCTTGTGCTACCTGATTTAACATATATTCCTGTACTGATTGATATGCTTATAGGCAAAATTGAACAGAAGTCTGAAACAAAAGTAAAGAGATCTACATAAAACAAAAGTACAGATATCAGGCTTTATTTTATTTACAGTAACACAATTTGGGCACCTAAAAGTATAAGTGAAACTTCAATGTGTTTAGCAAAAGCCACCTCTACATCCCTGTTATAACAGCATGACAAAATATAAATTGAATTTACAAAGGGAGACAAACTGTATTTTCAGATATATGGTTAACTGTTAGAAAATAATGTTTTGAAAGAAGAACACACATTCAAATAATCCTTTTAGGAAAAGTTCTGTGAGGGCCAGACATGGAAGTGGCCAATTAGAAGTACAGTCTGAAACACAGGGTGCAATTAATACCTCCCGATAATTGATCTTGGACTTCCAAGACCCTACACACTAAGAAAATGAATTTCTGTTATTCATGCCTCTGTCTGTGTCCTTATGTTGGACCATACCATCTTCACATTCCTTCATCAGACAAGCACCAGGAGGCCTCTCTTGGACACAGAAACAGCTTTGCTCATTTTTACCACTTTGTTCTGACTCTGATAAAGAAGGAGGGGCCAGCATGAAAATCATCATAACTCTTTCCTCTGCCTGTACTGCAGCACTAACCCAGGCCTTTGCATATTGCTCCCTAGGGAGAACCCATCTTTCTTAGCCTGAGATAAAAGCAGTCCTCTTGCAGTGACTGATCTGTCTCCTCAGACTGCATCCTCAAAATGAAGTTTCCTGTTGTGCTGTTGGTGCTGCTGGTGTTCAGGATTCCTGGTAAGAACAGTGAGGAAGGAGGATGGGTAGTGGGGATGAGTCCTGAGTCTCACTGCTGATCACATGGTTTCTGTCCATGTAGGGAAGATGGATGTTACCCTCCGGGATGGGGGACTTGAGTGGGAGGACCCAGGTGGGAAAGAACCTGTATAATAATGAAGATTATGATAGTGATGGACTGGGATGGTCTAAATTACAGCTACAAACCCTTAGGGGTATTAGTTCATTTGTTTTGTTAAAAAGCAAATTTTAGTGTAATAAAGAATTTTATGTAATTTAAACATCTAATTTGAAATAAATATAAAAAAAAAAAATCACAGATTGTTCTTGAGGTTTGTCCATGACTTTGTACTTCTCTCTCATTATTTTAGCTTCCAGATGTGATATTGTGATGACCCAAAGTCCATTGTCCCTGCATGTCAGCCTTGGTGATCAAGTTTCTATCTCTTGCAAGTCTAGCCAGAGCGTCCTCTATAGTAATGGAGAAACATATTTGAAATGGTACCTGCAGAAGCCAGGCCAGTCTCCACAACTCCTCATCTATGAGATTTCCAACCGATATTCTGGGGTGCCAGACAGGTTCAGTGGCAGTGGGTCAGGCACAGACTTCACACTCAAGATCAGCAGAGTTGAGCCTGAAGATTTAGGAGTATATTTTTGTCTCCAAGCTTCTTATTTACCTCCCACAGTGATTCAGACCTTAACAAAAACTTCCTTTCTTGGGGTTGCCCAGCTGCCAAATAAGTTATTTATTTGTGTGTGAGAGAGAATGGTGCTGAGGGCCTCACACCTCACTGGTCATGCATTTCTGGTCTCATCAACAGCAATAACAATGACATTTCATTTGTCTCAGGAAATTGGTGAACATGTCCCCTCCCAGCCACTAGGGACAATGAGGTTAAAGCTAAACAAAAACTTACTTTGATTCTATAGGTGTTATCTGCCTAAGTGACTCAAAATTATCCAGTAAAGCAGTCAGGAAACTGAGACATATTCCTTTGTTTACCTGTCTCCTGTACTATATTTCTCAGTCAATCTTCTCTTGCTCTGAAGATACACTATGAACATGTCAACTCTTATTAAAAAAAAAATTATTCAGGGCTTGCTCATAGTTTCAGAAGTTTAGTCCAGTGTTAGGACAGGAAGAATAGTAACATACAGGCAGACATGGACCTGGAAAATTGCTGAGGATTCTTTGTACAGATTTGTAGGCAGCAAGAAGGGCAATCCATTTGGCATGATTTGGGCTTTGAAAACCTCAAAACCTAATTTCAATGACAGTTCCTCCCACAAGGCCACATTTCCTAATCCTTTCAAAGAGTTCCTTGCTGTGGATATCACTCTGTATAAATAAACACTGATTGGCCAGTAGACAGGCAGGCAGTATAGGCAGGACTAACAGAGAGGAGAATTGAGGGAACAGGAAGGCAGAGGGAGAGATTGCTGGAGCCGCCCCCAGGACAAGGAAGATGTAAGGTACCAGTAAGCCATGAGCCACCTGGCAGAGTATAGATTAATAGAAATGGGCTGAATATAAGAGTAAGAGCTAGACAATGATAGGCCTGAGCTAATGGCCAAACAGTTTAAATAATGTAAGAGTCTGTGTGTTTTTTATTAAATAAGAAGAAAGATGCATGTGATAAAGGATACCCACCAGATTTTGACCTTTACTTCAGAAGGGAAAATTCATGTTTCATCATTGTTGAATGTATCTATCACAATGCCCTAGTATATAAAATTATAATAGAGAATAATCTGCCTTTGCTGCAGGGTGCAGGAATATATCATAAGAACTCAGCTGGTTATGGCAAAGCCAGTGCCTGGAGGGACCAGGAAATTCCTCCAGAGGAAGCCAAATCCCAAGGAGTTTTTTGTGTTATTTGGCATGTTATATATCAGCTATCTTCTGTTATGAAAATCATGTGTGCCTTCATAGATTTCCCAATTGACACTAGATCACACCACTTCTATATTTATGGTCATAAAGACACTGATTATAAAACAATGTGTAAACTTCCTATCCCCACAGCCTCTTGAGACTGTGGTGCAAAAAATTTGGGAATTGGGCTTTGTCTACACTAGATGAGTAGCACATTAACCTGTGGTTTCCCAGTATCCCTCAATAGCCAATACACAGGCTATGCTCTGGGAACCTAGCCCAAAATAATGGAATCAGGCAAGCTTTCTTATTGATGATGTGTTTTTTCTCTGAGTAATCTCATCATTTCACACATTTCTAAGGATAGTACATTATGGAAGCCCTGGAGGTTTAACAACCAGTCCAAGAATTAGATCATAGATGAACTGTAGTGTTATTTGCTCTAAGACAATGGAGTTTGCTGGAATATGGGTTGCCAGAGGAGTGTGGAAAAGGAAAGATTTAGGGTGGATTCTGGAACTGACCCAGTTATATCCATTTTAGTTCTATCCATCTTATCATGTCTTGTGCCCAGTAATACCTGTAGAATGTTCTGAGAATGCAACTTCAAGAAGGTGAAGGTAGAGGTAGCTGACTGAAAGAGCCCAGACACTGTGTCAAGTCAGCCCTAAAATAGAGACTTTGAAAGTGACATTAAATTTCCAGAGAATAAGACACCAGATGGCATCCCTGCTGTTTTCCTCAATTGTAGAGCAGCACACACAGAGCACACAGAGGTTGTCTTCCTGCACCAGGCTTCGTAACCCTGAGACCCATGTAACAATGAATTCACTTATGCCTGTCTATAGAAAAAATACACTCTTCATAATTTCTCTCTCTCTCTCTCTCTCTCTCTCTCTCTCTCTCTCTCTCTCTCTCTCTCTCTCTCTGTGTGTGTTAATGTTCTGTGCCAATATTCTGTGTAATGCATCAGAGAATTTGAAAGTCAGTATATAGTTGGAGTGAGTTGTAAGGATAGATAAAGGAAAGGGGAAAATAAGTGTGACTGTATATTCAAAAAAGGTTTATAAGCCAACTAAATTCTAATTTCTAGGGGTTTGTTGGAAAGATGGCTCAGCAGTTAAGAGTAATTCTTTTTCTTACAAAGGACCAAACTTCATTTCCCAGCATCTATATCAGGTTTGAAGCCACTTCAGTTCCAGGGGACATGACACCCTCTTCTAATTTATGTGGATACCAAGCAAACATGTGCTACACATGCAGACAAGTAGTTAGGTACGTTTTTAAAAGCCCTGGTTATTTAAAAACTGAATTACCACTTTTAAATGAAAAATATTTGAATATCAACTGTGTCTTTTAAAGGCATTTGCTGGAAACTATGAAAGTTGAAGTGCCATTTTGATAGATATTGTATGTTTATGGGCATGATTTTATTACTAAATCAAAACATACATATATGGTGTTAATACATGAAATATGTTCCTATTAACAGAATTTGGGCAGCCTGCATTGATTTTATTTTTATTGAAGCCTCTTTGATGTATCCCTCAATACATATTTGAGAGTCATACTTGGCATTGATTTTTCAGGTCAATCTTAGTTTTGGAACATACCCACCTACCTATTCTTTCTTACACCTCTCCTGTGTTCATCATTATTTTCAGGCCTTAATGGCTTTCACTTTCACTCTGTCCAACCTCTGTCTCATATAGAATAGTTGCCTACATATGTAAAAACTCTTCCTTTTAAACTCCATATCAAAAATCATACCAAGTCCTTCATATTATTTTTCCCAATGGGGAAACACTCTGGATCTCACTATGACTATAATTCCTAATGTGTAGGTTTTGCCTTCACTTTCTTACATGCTTTTCTGACCATGGAGCTTTTACCTCTTCCCTAAAACTAAACTAATAGACATGTCCTCTTAGTATGTGGAAGATATATTGAAGCCATAGAATATGAATATTTAGTAACCATTGTACATTCAAAGACATGGATGATTGCTTCTGGAAGAAAGCTCAGATTTCTTGAAGGCCATGACTTGTATTCAAAGTGGACAGAAGTTATGACAATAATTAAAGTCTCAAAGGAATAATTGACGTAGTTATAATATAAGTTTAATCTAGGATGAGAGCTCATATGTGCAGATGGAAGGGGTGAAAAGCTATTACTTTGTTCTTGAGTCATTAACAGTAAAATGGTGCTGTTTGCCTAAAAATATTGATTAGGTATGTTGGAATCTGTCCTTCCTTACAAACCATGTCTCCCACTATTATTTTATTACTCTTCTAGGAATTATTGTGAGCAAGAAGCTACATGTATATTGTGGAGCTCATTCCCCATGGATCCATCTACAAAATGCTCCCATAACTAAGGCTCAGGGAACATTTTGGAACAGGGAGTGGGAATATGTTAACAACCACAGGATCAGGGAGTTTGCATAAGACTGTGTCTCTGAGCAGCATCAGAAGCTGTGCCTATCGAAGCCCACCAACATGACTAGCCAAATGTGAGCTGAACAAAGATGACCCTGGAGAACTTTTCATAGTGGATGGGCAAAAGTCCACAATGCCTTAATTCTAAGCAAAGAATTGCAGGAAACTGAGTAAATGTGAAAATAAGAGAGATGTTGTTCCCTGGGGAGGAGCACACAATTGATTGTCCAGTGTCAAATGTTCATCCTTGAAAACATACATGCAAGTAATGTTATATGGACTAAACACTTCATATTATAACATCTACAAACACCTATGAAAGGAACCTGTTTATGTACTTTCTAGAAATGTACTGTATCTAAAAGCTTCTGGAATGGAGGGAAATATAACAAGAAAATTCTACCTTGAATATGACAGAAATTAAAATAAGGTACAATACACAGACTGGTGCTGTTCTTTGTTGTCCAAAAAGAGCACATTCCTACAAATAAACCTGTACTCTCTTTTATAAGAAGACAACAGGTCTGTAATGACATAATGGTTTGGTCAGCCCTGTGACCCTGCTCAGCCATTGCTGATTTGCATATGCCCAGAGCACAGTCCACTGCCCTGAGGACTTCTTCAAGTCAGGTCACACTCTGTGTTGGAGTCAGCCTCACACAGGTCAAAGCACAGACATGAGGGCCCCCACTCAGCTCCTGGGGTTGCTGCTGCTTTGGCTTACAGGTAAGGAAGACAGCCTTGGAAATGTGTTCATCTGAGTCTGATCAGTGTTGCCAGGTCTCTGGGAAAGTGTAGGGAGCCGCTATTCAAAGATGGCGCTGGCTTCCTGGTAGCCTAGCTGTAAACAACTCCATATTTGGCTATGATGCACGAGTATGGTAATTGGCCTTATGTCCTCAGCCTATCCTGTGGCTCCCCGTGCTAGCATTCTGGCGGGACCCAATCACAGTACGGCACATTTGCCTGATTCCCTATATAAGCAGCTGCAGTTTAGTCCTCGGGGCCCCTCACCTCCCGCTCTCCCTTGATCAAGAGGCGCTCCAATAAAGTGTGTTCTGAGACGGATCCTCGCATGGTGGTCGTGCTTCCTCGCTGGCCGAGGAGCTCGCCGCAGGAAAGTCTTCATCTAACAGGATTAATTGTGTGGGAATTTGTTTTCAATTTTCCACTCTTAGGTGCCAGATGTGACATCCAGATGACCCAGTCTCCAGCCTCCCTGTCTAAAGCTCTGGGAGACAGTGTCACCATCACGTGCCGAGCAAGTGAGGACATTTACAGTGCTTTAGCATGGTATCAGCAGAAACCAGGGAAAACTCCTAAGCTCCTGATCTATGATGCAAACAACTTGGCAGATGGGGTCCCATCAAGGTTCAGTGGCAGTGGATCTGGCACACAGTATTCTCTAAAGATCAGCAGGCTGCAGCCTGAAGATATTGCAACGTATTACTGTCAACAGGGTTTTACTCTTCCCACAGTGATTCAAGTCATAACATAAACCACCAAGGGAAGCAGAAGTGAGAGCCTAGGCTGCCCCACCTGCTTATTCTAGGGTCTCCAGCTGCTGAGAGTGTTTCTCTTTGCCAGAATTTAAATGTCCATGTAATGTTTTTGTATGTTGTCAGAGAAACTTAGTCCCAGCTTTCAAAACAGGAATATGCCTCATGACTCACAAGAAAACATAACTTTTCCTAACTTGCAGAGTTTAGCAACTGCTAAAATTAATACAACGTAGATATCAATACACACACACACACATACACATACACACACACACACACACACACACACACACACCTACTTTTCATAGCAGGAATCAGGCTGGGGAGATGACTAAGTGCAGTGGTTCTCAACCTTTCTAATGCTGCTATGATTTACTACAGTTCCTCATGTTGTGCTGACACACAACCATAAAATTATTTTCCTTGCTGCTTTATATATGTGGCTTTGCTACAGATATGAATCATAATGTGAATAACATGGTGATAAGGTTTGCAAAAAGAGTCAAAAGACACGGGTTGATAATTGCTGGCTTAATTTTTGAGAGCACTGAATTCTCTTTCAGAGGACCTGTGTTTGATTCCCAGCACAGATGACTGCTAGCTTCTGTCTGTAACTCCAGGTCCAGTATTTTTGAGGCCCTCTTCTGGCTTCTGAGGGCATTGTGATACACGAACAAATATGCTGGGAAAAGACCAGTACCCATAAACTAAAATAATTAAATCTTAAATAATTCAGAAAAATTCATACTTGGAAGAAATTTTTCTCATAATCTAGAATCCATTTTTTACTGAAAGTAAGGCTTCCTGACCCCATGGTCCTCAGTTAGGATGTGAACTCCTATATTATATGCATGGAAGGGAGGAAGATTTCCTCCATTTGTGCTTGTTCATTTTTCTTCTTACACAGAGGTCAAGTTTCTTGGTTCATTTCAGTTGTCACAACAAAACATCATGACCAAAGTAATTTATAAAAGAAAGTATGAATTTGGGGGCTTATGTTTCTATAATGTTGTCCAAGTCCAGTGTGGTGGGAAGCATGGCAGCAAGCAAACAGGTATGGCCCTGGAGAAGTAGCTAAGAGCTTTGATCTTTAACTGCAAGTAGGAGACAGAGAGAGAACTGGGAGTAGAGGAACTTCATTAAGCTGCTTGCTCACTATTCTTCAAACATAGCTATCAACTCATTCCAACCCATTCCTTCACAATACCTTCCAGTATGGCCAAGTAAACCCAGAGAGATATGATGAAATAGAGAACATCAACCAATCCAGCCTACAACTGACTTTGCACAGTAAATGGTGCCCTTGAAATAACATTTTTTGGAAAATGTTCTGTTTATTTTCTTACACTTATACATGATCTACCATGTATATGATTACCATCAGATGCATCACAGGAAAAAACATGTGCCTTGAGTTAAGCATATCAATCCAAATAGAAAATCATATGCATTGGACCCCTGGGCATAAAACACCTTCTTCTTCTGGATGACAAACAGAAGCTCCTAGAATTATCTATTGAATAAAGTTCAATTAGTAACTTCTGTTCTGTTGCATTTTACCTGTCTTGCAGTTCACTTTAAGTCCGAATAAAATCCTTGATGCCCATCTAGCATCTTCCTATGAGTGAGTACATACCATATTTGTCTTTCTGAGTCTGGGTTACCTCACGCAGGATGATTTTTTTCTAGATCCATCCATTTGCCTGCAAACCTCATGATGTCATTGTTTTTCTCTGCTGATTAGTATTCCATTGTGTATATGTGCCATGATTTATTTATCCATTCTTCAGTTGAAGGGCATCTAGCTTGTTTCCAGGTTTCGGCTATTACAAACAATGCTGATATGCTAGATGTGGAACAAGGATGTCTGGACTGCTACTCACATCACCAGTGAGGCTACCTGGAAAACGGTACCCCAAGAAAGACACGGAGAAATGGATGAGATCTAGAACATGAACAACCTGGACATGAGTGGGAGCAGTGAGGGGCGAGGTTCGAGGGAGAGAGGTCGGGAGATCCTGGCTGGATCAAGAGGGGAGGGGGAGAACAGGGAATAGGAGACCATGGTAAATGAAGACCACTTGAGAAAAGCAAGAAGCAAAGAGCTGAAGAGGCCCACAGAAATCCACGGTTATGCCCCCACCAAGGACTGCTGGCAGTGGTCGAGAGACGGCCGGGACTGACCTACTCTGGTGATGGGATGGCCAAACACCCTAATGGTTGTGCCATGGACCCCATCCAGGGACTGAGGAATCTGGATGCAGACATCCACGACTAGGCCCCTGATGGAGCTCTGGGAGTCTAATTGGCGAGAGGGAGGAGGGCTTATATGAGCGAGAATTGTTTGTTGCTGGAGGGCTTCTCTCCAGGTTCCCCAAGCCCCACAGTCCCACAATCCACTTATGAAATTATCACTCAGACGCTTATATCACTTATAAACTGTATGGCCATGACAGGCTTCTTGCTAACTGTTCTTTTATCTTAAATTAACCCATTTTTATAAATCTATACCTTGCCACGTGGCTGGTGGCTTACCAGAGTCTTTACATGCTGCTTGCCCTGGTGGTGGCTGTAGTGTCTCTCCCTCCTTCTTCTTGTTTCCCCAATTCTCCTCTCTTTGTCCAGCCTATACTTCCTGCCTGGTCACTGGCCATCAGTGTTTTATTTATATAGAGTGATATCCACAGCACTTCCCCTTTTCTTCTTTTTTTAAAAAGGAAGTTTTTAACTTTAACATGGTAAAATTACATATAACAAAACAATTATCGAGCAAGAATTACAGTTACAATATTAAAGAAGATGTCCTATCTATCTTATATTTGTGAATTTAAGGTTTTATATCTAACTTATCTTTTATCATAACTGAGGAAATTACAGCTATCTAGTTTTCAACCACATCAAAGACCTGAGAAGGAACATAATGGTACCTGAGAAATGGTAGATGGAGGCAAGCAACTTTTGGGAATCTTGCAAAAGTAGACCAAGACAGCTGGCAGCCTGGACAGTTACCTAATGTTTCTCAGCATTGTTGGTGCATTCAAATTGGCTACAGGCCTAGAGTATCTGACAGATCATTTTCAGAAGCAAGAATTCTGAGAGAACATCTTACCCTGTCTTGGCAGAGTACAGTAGTCGCTTTCCTTGTGTCTCACTTGTCCAGAAAGACAGCATTGCATTTGTACTGTCAGCCATCAAGACAAGGGACCAGTAGGCCATTTTGTTTCAAAAAGACAAACTTCCAAATGGAAATGTCTTAGAAGCCCAACATTCTCTTGGGATCAATTGGTGCAGCCAGGAGCAATTGTGTCTCATGTCAACAGAATTTTAAGTTATTTAAATGCTATATTCTCTAGGTCTATGAAGTGTTTGAAGATTACCTATCTATCTGAAATATATCTATGTATACCTAGAAGACTTAACTAACATGGCTACAAATATGATTTCATAGATGACTAATTATTAATCTATTTTTAATTATCCATTACAATTTTAAATGAGTTACATAAACAATACCTCAAACAAGAATAGAAATATATATATACAGTATAACAAAATTAACTTCAAGTTTGTATCAATAAACTAAAATTTATACCAATGTAAAACATTTTAAACATAATCTAAAATCTATACCAATGTAAAACATTTTAAACAAGTTGTTCTTTAAAAGTAGGTTCATTAATCTACCCTTTTATTTTATCATCTATATCCTCCTATATATCTATATCATATGCCATTTTCTTTTTTAGAAAGAGATCACATTTATAATCAACCTGTTTTAAATAAAAATATTGTTTTTTCTCTGTCCCACACCAGAGGGCTCTTCTGATTTGGGACACAAGAATCTCTTAACCATTTTTGTTTAAAGCAATATGTCTGGGTTTAGAGGGGGAATGAGCCAATTCCACCTCTAAAGCCAGCTTGGTGTATTTGGGAATTTGGGCGTAGCATCTCTTACTACTTCCTGTTGGAGGGGGGCATTGTATCTTATGGGAACGCAAAGAAAATTTTAGGCCTATGGGGTAGTCCATGAGGCTGTATTGTGTGAACCAGTTGCCTTGAAACCACTCTGGATGTTGAATCATCTGGGCCATGGTGTCATTGGAGACCTTTCAGGGGGTCTTGGCTGGTGAAACCTGATGTATCTTAATCTGGAACAAATCCACAGCCTCTGGCTTTCTGTGGAAATAAAAGCAGAACCTCTTTTCCAAAGCAACATACCCTTAAATCCAAATTTTGAAGTCAAGGTACCTTTAAAATATACATTTTGGCATAACTCCACAGCTTTTGCAATCAAATGTTTTTCTTCAGTTACGAATATCAAAGACAACATAATCCAGATTCTCTGTGTGGTAGCCATCTTTACGTGGCTTTTTTTATATTAATTTATCTTTTTTTTTTGTCTCTTTCAAGCCTAGGTATTGTGAATCTGTTGCTTTAAACTGCACCATTCTAAGACTGAAACTGTGCTGTGGCTGCTGGCTCCGCCCATTTCAGCTTACCAACATGGCATTTTCAGCCAGTTCTGTGAGTCATCAAGTCTCAGAAAAAGTGGGTCTAAGCTTTTATCAAAGTAGCGTGTAGCCCAGAAACCTTTTTTTTTAAATTTTTTTTTAAATAATAGTAAAGACTAAATCTACCACACAGCATAATGTGCCCCTGGCAGTCGCCTCATTTCCGCCACAGTGCTGGTCAAACACACACGCCAGGAACCCGCCAGTGTTCAAACCTGCGTTTTGCAGCGTCTAGCTCCCCATATGAGACAAGAAGCAGGAACCTGGTTTTGGCTCTGTTTAGAATTGGTTATTTAATATTCTCAGGTTTAAGGTGGAAACTCGAGCCGTTGAACGCCATTTGTTGCTGGAGGGCTTCTTTCCAGGTTCCCCAAGCCCCGCAGTCCCACAATCCACATATAAAATAATCACTCAGATGCTTATATTTCTGGAATCTGCCTTCAAAGATAGCAGTGAGGGCTTACAGAAAAAGATTCTCTTTCTGGAATCTGCTTTAAGAGATAGCAATGAAGACTTACAGAAAAAGAATCTCTTTCTGGAATCTGTTACAGAAAAAGAATCTCTTTCTGGAATCTGCTTTCAAAGATAGTAATGAAGGCTTACAGAAAAAGATTCTTTCTCTAGAATCTGCTAATCAGGATTTACAAAACAGGCTTATACCCAAAATTGATTTTATTGATAATAAATATGAATATCTAATGGATAGAACACTAACTCTCCAGAGTGAAGCCCGGCTAGCTCAGTCGGTAGAGCATGAGACTCTTAATCTCAGGGTCATGGGTTCGTGCCCCACGTTGGGTGCCATTTGTTGCTGGAGGGCTTCTCTCCAGGTTCCCCAAGCCCCGCAGTCCCACAATCCACTAATAAAATAATCACTCAGATGCTTATATCACTTATAAACTGTATAGCCATGACAGGCTTCTTGCTAACTGTTCTTTTTTCTTAAATTAACCCATTTTTATAAATCTATACCTTGCCACGTGGCTGGTGGCTTACCAGAGTCTTTACATGCTGCTTGCCCTGGTGGTGGCTGCAGTGTCTCTCCCTCCTTCTTCCTGTTTCCCCAATTCTCCTCTCCCTTTGTCCCGCCTATACTTCCTGCCTGGTCACTGGCCATCAGTGTTTTATTTATATAGAGTGATATCCACAGCAATTGTTGAAACCAGGGTTGGATAAAGCATAGGGACAGATAACCAAATGAATGGAAACACATGAACTATGAACCAAAGGCTGAGGGGCCCCCAACTGGATCAGGCCCTCTGAATGGGTGAGACAGTTGATTGACTTGATCTGTTTGGGAGGCATCTAGGCGGTAGTGCTGGGTCCTGGCTCATTGCATGAGTTGGCTGTTTGAAACCTGGTACTTGTGCAGGGACGCTTGACTCAATCTGGGAGGAGGGGAGTGGACCTGCCTAGACTGAGTCTGTCGGGTTGATCCCGGTCCTCGGGGGAGACCTTGATATGGAGGAGGTGGGAGTTGGGGGTGTGCTGGGGGGAGGGGGAGGGGGCGGGGGGGGAGAGAGCAGGGAAATCTGTGGCTATTATGTGGAACTGAATAGTATTGTAAAATAAATAATAATAACAATAAAAAATCTGAAAAAAAATCCTTGATGCCTTGTTACATCATGGATCACAATAAACCATTCTTCTATTAAAATAAAAGAGAATTATATCTCCATTTTTCCTTTAATCAGTTTAGTCATTAAATTCACAGAGGCTCCTGCATAGTTAATGCAATTACCCATTTTCTATATTCTCTAGGCCTCTATGAAGTTACCCTTTTTATTTTTCTAAAATGTGCTGAGGATACTTCAAAGTTTGTACATACAAGTTTTAAACATAAACCCAAGAATCAACACTCTGAAAATTGTATGTCTTAGCCACAGTTGGCTGTATATTTGCAACACAAGGAACAATATAGGATTGCCTGAGGAGGTCTAAATACAGCATAGTTAAGTGGCTTATAACTTCATGGCATAGAGCTCTAACTTCAAAACAGCACCAAGGAATCTAGTATTTCCAGTAATAATGTTTATGATATTAAAAGCTTTCAAATAAATTCATAGGTGTTTCTCAGACTCCTGTTGCATGAAATCAACACCTTGATTCTTTTTTGTTCTGAAAGATATGCCATGGCTGGTTACATTACATTATATTCATTCACAAATTAATGGAAGATCTTCAGGCTTAATCCAGAAATTGGTAATTACAGGTAAATTTATTCTTTCAAAAATACTCTGTATAGTTTTTTATGTGCAAATGAGGTTTCAATGTGAAAATGATATTGCAACACCTGTGGAGAAAAACAAGGATGAGATTTTGTTAGTTGAATAAGGAGGTAACCTAAAGAATGACAAAAAATATTTACCACTTATAGATATGACAGATGATTAGTGTCTAGAATTGTGTTGACTAGTTTTATGTCTACTTTATACAAGCTAGATTTTCTGTGAAAAGGAAACCACAGCTGAGAAAATGGCTCCATAAGACTGGCCTGTAGGCAAGACGGTGTTCTATTGTCTAGAATAAGGATGATTGTGGGAGGGCCCAAGACACCATGGGTGGTGCCACCCTTGGGCAGGTGGTCTTGGGTGTTATAAGAAAGGAGGCTGAGGGCTGGAAAGATGGCTCAGCCATTAAACGCTAGGCTCCTTACAAAAAAGAAAAGAAAATAGGTTGAGCAAGCTATGAGGAGCTAGCTAGTGAGCAGATTTCTCGGTGGCCTCTGCTTCAACACCTAACACTGGCTACTTCCCTGCTTCAGTTTCGGCCATGGATCCCCTCAGTGACTGAATGTAATCTGAGAGATGTAAGTTGAAATAAACAATTTTCTCCTCAAATTGCTTTGGTCATGGTGTTTATCATTACATTAGAAACCCTAACTAAGACAATAAAATACAAAGAACTCATAAAAACCAATACCAAGATGACAAACAACCCCATTAGAAAGTAGAGCATAGAACTCTACAGAAGATTGTCAGAGGAAGTGCAAATGGATACGAGATATTTTAAAAGGATTCACCATCCTTAGCCATCATAGAAATGCAAATTAAAACTTCTTTGATATTTTATCTTACCCCAGTCAGAATGACTATTTAAGAAAGCAAAAGACATGAAATGCTGGTAAGGACATGGGGCATGGAAAGTAATCATACTCTGTTGGTGGGGTTGCAATTGGTACTGCCATTATGGAAATCCTTGTGGCAGTTTCTGTAAGACTTAGAATTAGATCTACCACAGGACCCAGCTATGCTACTCCTGGACTCATGCCCAAAGGACTCTGTTTCCAACCATGATGCACATGCTCATCTGTGTTCAGTGTTGCTCAGTTCACAATAGCTAGGGCATGGAAATACCCTTGATGTCAATCAACTGATATATGGATAATGAAACAGTATCTTTATCTGTCAAGTTCATCATGTACATTATTCTCATTAGTACAGGGAACCATCTTTAAAATATGGTATATGTTAAGCCACAAACTATATAATGAATGTTAAAAATAGAAATTGTTTTACATAATTCTGACTAAAAGTCAATATTAACCTGAAGCAATTTTCAAATTATGCAAAGATATAGATGGTAGAATGGTCCATTCTTGAAGACCAACTGACAATGGAACTTTGAAGTGGATATTTAAAATTTTCTTTAACTGTTTCAGAAAAGAAACAATTGTAACACTAAAAATTGGAAAGATTACCCATGCTCATGGGTGTCTAGAATTAATGTAGTGAGAATTACCATGCCATCAAAAGTGGTTTGTAGATTCAGTCCTATCCCAATTTCATTCTTCATAGCTAGGGAAAAAGGAGCAAACTTAAAAGTTACATAAAAGCTGAGAAAAAAAAAGGATAATACTGTATCCACTTCCATACATGATCTCAGTTATAGCAGGGAACAATAATTAAGGAAACAGCATGGTGCTGACAAAAATATACACATGTACATCAATGAAAGAGAATAGAAGATCCAGATTTTAAGTCCACACAAATACACCCACTTTGTTTCTTTTTATATTTTAAACACATTTGTACACACACACACACACACACACACACACACACACACACACACACACAAAGTATAAGGAAGATGAAATACAAATATCAACAAATAGTGATAAAACATTGGATGGGATACCCACATATAGAAGAATGTAACTAGAATCCTGTCTCACACCTTGCACTGAAATCAACTACACATGCATCAAAGACAGCAAAAAGACTGAAAATAACTCTAGAGACTCAGAAATTTCCAGAAGTGGAATTTAGCAACTGTTCTACAACATACAGACATAGGTGAGAATGTTCTAAATAGGAATGCAAGTGAGTATGTCTGTATGGACTTAAAATCTGGATCTTCTGTTCTGAATTTCATTATAGAAATACAGCCAGCAATTGACAAATGGGATGTTTTGACACTAAAAGTCTTCTATACAGCAAAGGGAACAGTCAATTGACTGAAGAGCTAGTTCATGGAAAGGGAAAAATTCTTTGTCAGCTGTACATCTGACAGATGATTGATATTTAGAACACCCAAAGAATTCAAAAAATAAACTGTATAGAAAACAACCCAGTAAAATGTGCTATAGATATGAAGGAACCACAAGATCTTGTACCCCACAAAATTATAATTTATTAAATTTAAAAAATGTTTTAATGGCAATATCAGGTATACCTGG